>NW_005842490.1:792346-815023 GCF_000455745.1 Alligator sinensis | reverse complement strand
CCCCTTTTGTTTTTTTGGCATGCTGGCACTCCACCACCTTACAAGGGTTTTTTCAGCGCTCTGGCCAAAAAACATTGCCTAGCCCTGACATAGACCATGTAACAAGAGTGTAACTTCCGGTTCCAAGGCCATACTACCCCCCACAAAAGGAGTACTTTGGGGGGCAAAGGGAGGGACTTCCAGTGGCAACGGTTAGGGGGTGGGACTTCTGGTCAGAAGATGGCGACCAGGGGGCAACTGTCAAGAGGTAGGGCTACCCATGTGGCCCTCAACAGCTTACCAAAATTCATGAAGTGGCTCTCCAGCTGAAATAATTGCCTGCCCCTGTGCTAGAATATGTGGAATTTGGATGATGTTTTATAAAGGTTTTCCTAGTGGTTTATGAATCATCTCGTTTTTAAGGTGTGTTTCTATTTTTTTTTTTTTTTTTTCCTTGGATTAGGGTGAGGGAGGCAAAATCATGACCGGTATAGTTTTGACAACTAAACCTTTTTTAGTTGTTTTTGATTATTTTTTTTATATAGGTTTTTCCTAATAGATTTCATAGTGCATTCACAGTGACAGTTTTATTAACATGCCATAGCAAGTTAAAACTTTGCTATAGTGTGAAAAATGGGGGAGGAATAGGTTGCATGGGGGGAGAATCCTGGTTTAAGGGTTAGTAAATGTTTTTTTTTTTTTTTGAGTTGTTATCTTGATATATTGTAGCACAAGGGTGTCAAGGATGGGACCCACAGACCAAATCTGTCCTGCAGAGCCCTATCATCTGGCTGCCTGGGGGGTCTTGAGTGGATCTACTGACAGTATGCAAGGTGTACCAGATGGCCCTGTGCCCCCCATGCAGCATTTACTTCACTGCCCATCTTTTGTGTACCGAATGTAGTGCACATCCTGGAGAGACCAGGGAGGTGCCACATGTAGCACAGCTCGAGTGGGTGCTGTGTGCAGCATGGTCCCAGACCAGTTACTCCGGGACATGCAGGCGACTGCATGCTGTGTAGTGCTGGAGTGGCCAGTAGTGTACATATGCTGCATGTGGGGCCTGACCTGGCCTGCAGAGCAGCTCTCCACCAGTCCTGTGGCTTGTAGCATCAGATGAGTTGGTTAAACCATCTCTAGTATTTTGTGATGGTACAGGGTATTTAAAAAAAGAAAAGACAGTCCTGGAATTCAGTTGTCATTTGTGATATTCCAAACATTATTGTACCCAATGAATATTGTTAAATTGGAAAATCAAGCACTTGAAATTCAGGATGCCTTGTGTGTGTATTATGATTGCTAGTTTTTCGCATGCCTAAGGCTTCACTCATTCAGTGCACCAGAACACTGTTTTAGGGAAGAATAAATGTTTGTAGCAAATGGTGCAGTTGTCTTCAGCTCCCTACCTCATTTGTGGATTAGATGGTGGTCCGTAAGTGAGGCATAGAACTGTAGGAAGAAAGGATGGTCTTGCAGTCAAGGCAGTTGAAAGCTATTGAGGACTAGATTCTCTCATTTTCTGGATACCCAGTTTAAAATGCTGATAATCTGAAATGCTGAAGTGCAGAGCTGTCAGAATTACAACTTCTATAAAATGCAGCCTTACTGGGAGCCTATAAAGCAGCCCTTTAAACGAAGTGCTCCAAACAGTCAGGTCTCGGTTATTTCTGATCAAGCATCCCAAATCAACCAACATTGTTTTAATTTCTGCCTCGGTTCCCCCGGTGTATACTGGGGAGAAGACTACCACCCTGCCTCAGAAAATTTTGTGATGATGAAGTCATTTTTGTAAGGTTACTATTTTGATAAGAAAGTTGTAGAAAAGCCCATGAGGAGGTTGGTAATCCTTTATTTGAAGAGTTGGATGATGAACAGTAAGTAATACATGGCCCCACACACGCACATAATTAGGGCAAAAAGTAGCTTTGGGAAAATGGTAACATTCATTGGAAACTTTTTCTTAATGTATATGTTGGAGGGGGGGATGCCAAATTAAGGGAGTAGCATTAATTTTGGCATATCTTAACTGTTGACTACTTAATTGTAATGTTTCTGTTATATTAAAAGACCCACACAAAAGTTAACTGTCTAATCTAGAAAAACAAAAGAATGAAATGTAGAACAAGATTAGCAGGGATAAATCCCTGGTTCTCTTCCACTTGGACCCAGCAGTCTGTACTTGCTGATAGAGGGGGCTGGAGGGTTCCTGAGAGTTCAGTAGCCATTGCTGGAACATTGAGACAGAAATAGTGGGTTTCATTCCAGATGTGTAAGGGAGTGTACTTGATGGTTTGAAGTCACTTGCTTTCCTCAGATTTACCCTCTCCAACTGCTCTCTCCTCTTTGATAGTAGTGAGCTTTTTTGTCTTTTCCCCTTCCACTTTGTTCTTACTGTTCACCAGCTTTTGTCTTGTTGCTGATTTTTCCCTTTGCCCCTAACTCTCTCCCTCCTCTATTTTTCACTGCTTCTTTTGGCCCAGGATATTTTTGCCATTTTCCCTCTCCTTCCTGCCTGATTTCCTTCTTTTTTCCTTTACTGCGCCTGGGCACAAGTCCTGGATACAATTCTACTGAGTATAAGCATTCTGGAGTATTAAGATGTGGCCAAATTGACTGCATTTTTATTGGGGGTGGCTAAAACTCATGTTTGGTGCCAGGTAGATTTAAAAACCCTCGCTTAACCATTATCCATAGAGAGTAGCTGTCCTAATCTCTCTTCATGGCCAGAACAGGCCAAAACAATGCAGTCCTCTTTTGAATGTCAAACTCTGTAGCTGAAAAATTGTGAGAGAATTTGCCCTGAAGCAGATACTTTCCATGAACACTTAGTTTGGTAAAATTTCAGGCAGCTGAAAAATACTCTGTGAATGACTGATGAGAATTTGAGAATTCTCCATAGTAAGAGTACAGTCTACACTGAACACAGTAACAGTCTTCATATAAGGTATAAATAGTATCTCTGAGTTCCATCAAAAATAATTCTACTGTAAATTTGCACATCAGAATCTTAAATTGTATACAACTTACTGTTTCAAGTCAGGTGCAGCTATTGAGTTTTCAGTATAAATTGTTGAGTTGGTAGAACAACAAAATATAAAAATAATACTTTGAAAGACTAGTAGATTTGAGACCAACATAAGAAGTTAATGCCTCCTTACTTGACTTTTTCTTGCCACCCCACTGCTGTTTCTGTCCCTTCCTATGGAACATTTAAGAACAAACAAACAAAAGTATCTATGCAAAAGAACAGGATCTAATGCAGGGGCGGGCAAAATATGGCTTGTGGACCGCATCTGGCCTGCGTGGCCCCTAAAAAAATTTAGTAAATTAATGTTTATTTGCTTCTGGCTGCCTGTCAAAGATAACAGGACTGAGCAGCCCAGTCTTGCCCCACCCCCAGCCATTTCCCTGCCTTTCTGCCCCCACAGGGCTCCGGCACCATGTGGCTCCCAGCTGTATTGCTGGAGTGGGGAGCATGGGGCTGCGCTGATACCCGGGGGAGGGTCTGTGTGGGCAGGGGATGGTGGGGGCTGTGGGCAGTGGGGTATAGGTGGGGGGGGGGCGCTTGGGTGTATGTGTAGGTAGGGGGGTGTCGGCAGGAGCAGTGCGGGGGGGGTCAGCAGGGATGGGGGGAATGTTCATAGGCAAGTCCCACAAGCACACCCCACCATACACAAGCATCCACATCCCTTCACACACTCCAGCCACCTTCTGCCCCACACCTACCCACCCCCACAGATGCACCTACACCCCACTACATACAAGAGCAGGACTTCATTTTAAGCTATTGTGCAATCACCTCTATGTATGCTACACAAATGTATATATCAGGACAAAAATAATTTTTAAAATCAATGAATATTGTAGATGTTTTCTTTTAGAATATAATTTGGTATTTTCCTGGTTCTGAGGTGGCAAAACCCCTTGCTGAAAGGATTACTTCCGGGGGGTGGGGCAAGGGGAGGGAGGGACTGGTGGCAAAGGTCAGGGGTTAGGGGGTGGGACTTCTGGTCACAAAATGACAGGGCACCTGTCAAGGGGTGAGGATACCCATGCGGCCCTCTGTCCAAAAGAATTGCCCGCCCTGATCTAATGTTTGTAGTAAGTAGCCTTAATGTGGTGTCGGAGAACTTTTAAGCTAACTGCTTTTGACTGATTTACAATGCTGTGTTCCCATGTGGTTCCTGTAAGGCAGCTTGTTCTGCTGTTCTTTTGCCTGGTCTTCATTGGTTAGAAGAGACTTATTTTTCTTAATTATTAAAAATCTGTGAATGGCAACGGGCTTTCTGTAGGGCAGCATTCTCAAGTCTTTACACACTCTTAATGGTTCTAATAAGTATTACACAGTCATACAGAGTTCTGTTCTGTCACTACACTGCTTTTGAATTTGCTACACATAGGTCTTTAAAATATGAATGAATAGAAATCTAAAGTCAGTAATTATAATATAAATGAACTTATTACAGAGAGAATGAGGTTGAAGAGGTTAAGGAAGAAGGTCCTAAAGAAATGACCCTGGATGAATGGAAAGCTATTCAAAGTAAGGATCGTGCAAAGGTTGAGTTCAACATCCGTAAACCAAATGAGGGTGCTGATGGGCAATGGAAAAAAGGATTTGTTCTCCATAAGTCAAAGAGTGAGGAGGTAAAGTAACATTTAATGGTATTCAAGAGTATCCAGATCTTATTGTTCAACTATATAAGTACTGTTCTGACTTCACAAATTTTACTCCTTGGGATGCCAGGACTGTCAGTAAAACTGCTGTCTAAAAAAATAACAGGATGCTTTGTTAATGAATGCTAAAACTTGAAAGTAACATAAGTAAGATGATGCGAAATATGATCGGTTTCGTTATTGAGCCGTCTCTCCCTCCAGCCTAACAGATACAGTTTTTTGTTTTTTGTTTTTTCAATAAGAGTTGAGAACAAAAAATCTGGGGAGCTACTGCAATTTTAATAGACAAGAACATTTATCTCTTTTGCTTAAAGTTAAACTTTGCCTTGCAACATGTCAGTTTTAAATAGTTGAGAAACTTCAAAAGCCACTTAATACATTGTTGCTGCTAATTTCAGGCTTTATCATTACTGTTGTGCTCACAGGTAGCATTTAGTGGATGGGCTTGTGCAGTAGATTCTATAGTAGTGTGGGAAGCTAACTGCCCAAGCCTGAAAACTTTTTAAAGTTAATTGATGAGTTGATTTCATAGTGTAAACATGCTGATATTTTGTGGGCTCTGTATTGCTAGAGCACCTTTAAAAATGGACAAACCATATATAAACTTATTTTGTGATGTTTGGCATTGTAATGGTTATAAACCAGAACTAGGGAAATCTTAAATTCTAGAATCACTCTCTAATTCACATACAACTTAGTAAATAATCAGTCCTTAGGTACTCTGGTATTAAGAGGTTCAGAGTCAAATTCCTTTAATTTCCAGGTATGGGGAGCAAATGCAGTTGTTGTTTTTTTAAAGCAGCCTAACCAGTAGTTTAAAATGGCTTCACATAACATTAAGAAAGCTTCAAAGTTAACTGCATTAAGAATGGTTTTGTGACAAGTCTTAGCTTCTTTGATTTCTTCCCTTTAAAAATAACCTATGTTGTCCAGTAACTGGTTATAGAATATGCTTTTAATCTTGTCATTGGGTACATTTTTTTTTCTCCTCTTTTTAATTAAACTGCTTTCACTCCTAGCAAATATTTTCTTCTATTTTATGTAGAACTCTTTTAGGCATAGTGTAGCCCTCTAACCCCCCACATTTCTATAAATGAGGATACTAAGCCACAGGTCTGGGAAGACTTAGGAGGTGTTCTGTTAATACTGTGCTTGTGGCTGGATGAAAGGTTCTTATGTATCCTTTATGTTCACAAGCTTCCATTTTACTTAAGGTGGCGAATGTCTGAAGCTTACTTTTAAATTATGTGACTGTATGGAGTAATCATATTGAAAATAAGACTTACTTTCTATAAAATTCTTCCCTTTTTGTAAAATACATTCACAATTTTAAAGAAAGTAGAAGAATTGCTGGATTCAGTATTTCATGAGGATATTTCTGTCTGTGTAAGCATATGTATTGCATAATTTAGCTTATGCATTTAAATTAAGAATTCATTAACAAAAAGGGAGCACAGAAGTAACATAAACTTACACTTTAGGTAGTGTTGAGTTATACGGTTTATAGTTATTTGTAGTCAATGGAGGGAATGCTGTGTTTAATTTTGGGTTTATTGGCTTTCTCAAAATTTACACTTGGATTACTTCCTGGGTGTGTTGGCTTCTCCAGTAAAACCTGTTCTTGCTTGTTTTATCCTTGCTCACTCTCTGGTTAGCTCTTTCCTATCCAGAAGCCCTCTGCCTAGATCTTTATCCTTCCTGAGCTAATGAGTGGAGAAGAAATCTGGAAAAACCCAAAATTTAATTTTTATTTACCTTTTTGTAGAGGCTTGTGTGTATTTAAGCAATTTTATTATGTTTTAGGATCTCTAGCTCTTCACTTGCAGCCATGTTGGAGACTCCCAAGCCATGTTGTTTGCTTACCTGCACAGGCAGAGAAGCTTCAATGTTTTTGTCATATCTAAATTATAAAAATAGTTCATTAATAGTACAGCAGTACTTCAGAGTCACTTATCTGCAGATGGGAAGATATATACGGTGTCTTTATCTTAATTAGTGCAAATCTATTTTCTCAAATGTGAGTTAAGTGAATTAAAATGATTCAGTAATAGAGGTAGAGATGCAAATAATCTTGTCCTCCCAGGACAAATGGCCATAATTTTTAGATTCGTCTGTTTAAAATGGCCCTTAAATTTACAGTCCTAATGTCAATGACTAAGGAATGAGTATCCCCTTTTAAATAACTGAGGCTTTTCAGACTAAGTGAGCATGTACAACTGTTGATGTGACTTGAATTTGGCTTTCCTTTACTAGTTTAGGAAAGAGGGCAACTGTTAAAATGACCTATCTGGACCCTATTTCAGTTGCACAAGTTTCTCCCACACCCTTGCTTGTTTTTTGTGGAGAATGCCAAACGTTGTTGGCTAGTGCTGCACAAGAGCTTCCCTTAACTTGAAAATCCAGAGTGCCATTAGCATGAACTCTCTACCAGCCAGTTGAGCAAGTACTATAATCTGCAAGTTAAAACAGTATTAACTGATCTTGCTCCTTTTGGCTTCTTGTACCTTCTTGTCAACAATGAAACAAATGCTTAGTGGAATGGAATAATTGCATCTAGACCACTAGTGCATACCTCTTTCTGATCAGTAGCAGTCAAACAGTAGTTCTCTTATGACAGTAACTTGGTTTATCTAAGTTCTAGACTTCCTTCCAGGTCCTTTAATAAGACTATTGTGAATGAATTATCAAAATGTATCCTACTTGCTTATCTTGGAAATCGGGTTGAATGGGCAGTCACTTACTCTTCTCATCCCTTCAGAGCCGCATTGTACCATGTTGTGGGGGAGCACGAGTACCCAGGGATTTTCTAAGAATAGAGAGGATGTTGGGGTTCAGTCCTGTACATCTCCGCAGTCTTTCAAAAGAAATGTTTCTCATGCCAACCTTTTTTTTTTTTTCTTTTTTTTTTTTTTTCTTGGATTTTCTAATGAGTTGATGCCTGACTACCTGAGCTGTTTTCTTAAACATGCAGAACAAGAGGAGAAGGAATGAGAAAAATATAATTGTCCAGCAAAATTAGATTGCACCTCTTAAAATTGGTAGCAATCTATTGAATTTTGGCAACCGTGATCTAGTTGGAGACCTTTTTCCACGGAAGCCTTAAGCTGAATTGTATTATAAAGCAAATCTTAAAAATCTGGTCAAGAAAAATGATTACTGAGTTGAACATCCAAATTGTTCTAACAGCACTTGGGTGTGGGACCCAAACCCAAATGTGGGTGGCATTGTGCGAAGGTCTTTACAAGTTTTGAGGTTTTAATGATTTAAGTGGTATAAAAAAAGCATGTTGTCACATGTCTTATGCAGTTTTTTGGTTTTTTTCTTTTGTCTGTAATGTTATGATGAGAGACAGTTAAAAAATGACTTGTCTGCTGTGAAATATGTTATCCTTTGAAAATATTTAAAGCTTGTAAGCTTCCTTCGTTTTTTGTATTGCCCATCATATAAACAAATGCTATTTCATACACTCAGGCCTATGTTAACCTTGCAGTTAGGGGATGGCGCTTAAAAGCCAAGCTCTGTACAGATACTTACCTTGAGTGGTTTTCAAAAAAATTACCCTCCATGTCCTAGGGTCTTATCCCATACTTGTTGCAGAGGTATCGGAGCATGAGTGACAAATTCATATCTGTGTTCCTTCGTGAAACTTGTAGCATTACTCTGGTTTGCTTATGGTTGAATCGAGATGCTTCACTTAAACCTACAGTTATTCATCATCCTGTTCTCTTCCTGGATGCTTGCATAGCCATTGATCTCATTCTCTTGCTCCTCCATGTACTCACTGGCATTTGCATCCAGCAAGTTCACATGACCGTATTACCTGTTTCTGTATGTAGTTGAGTCTCATTTCTTCCTTTTTGTTTTCTTCCTTTTGTTCCTTTTGTCTCTTTGGCGTGGACACACGACTTTCATCAGACAAAGGCGATGACAGAAATGCAGGGGAGTCTGCTGGAATCAAATGAGGTACTGACCCTTTACATATGTGATTAGTGATAATTTGCATTTAATGTAATCTCATTAATTGGGTAATTCTTGAATGAAGATCTTTATATTTTATTTATACTTGTATTTATATATAAAATATAAAGATCTTGATCAGATGCCCTACTTCATTCTATATATAATGAAGTAGGGCATCTGAGTAGATGCCTGCTGGAGCTCTTCGCCTCTTGTCTAGCTGTGTATCGTGTACGACTACTTCATAAATAGTATATTTGTTTCCCAGATGATTAAGTTTAAAGCTGTTCTCACCATAACTGCCTGCTTCCGTAAATCGCTTTCGTCTTATTTCATATCTTGTCTTATACCTTGGGGCCCATCTCCTTTAGCTAGTCCATAAAGTTCTGTTTCACAATCTTCAAAACCATTTTTGCTATGATACCTACATGAAATCATCAACTGATAATGACTAGTTAGCAAACTTCTGAATATTCTTGATGTTTTATAAACTATTCTTGTAAGAGTGAACAAACTATTTAAAGTAATCAGCCTTTGCACGTCATATGGTACAATAATTATATATTGTTGTCTCTCTTCCCTTTCCCTTCAGCTTTCATTTTATTCCTTCTGTACGATTTAAGTTTTTCAGAAGAGGAGCAGTATCATTTTTGCCTGCTTTCGTAGATCAAGGACAATGAGGCTTAGATATTTCGAGTTTTTAAATACTACCACAGTTAAATAAATAGGATTACTTTTTTTTCATGGGTATCTGTTGTGGCTCAAGTTGTAATGGTATATTGTTTGCTGCTGTGAGAGATTCAGGGCATACTTGGTCTGAAATGGACAAACATTGATTTTTATATTTAGCTAAAAGGAGGGAAGATTCTCTTTCAGATTTAAAATATTTTAATATAATATGCTGATAATTGTCAAAATAAAGGCAGATTTTTAATTCTTGATTTATTATAGTTTATAGTCCTTTAATTATAGATGAGGTACGCAGAACAGGCTTGTCGTCTTCTGTTTTTCCTCCTTTCCGTTTTCTCACTGCATTTTTAATGTCTAGTAACTTTTATGTACGTAGCAGTGTGTGTGCTTTATCTACAGATGATTCTCATTAATACCTCTTACCTTACTGACTTTTGTACTAGGAGCTAGGGTTTCCTAAACATTTTATCAGATTCCAAATACCTAAAGTATCTGGAGCCTTCTGGAACTTTAACTTGGAAATAAATTCTAGTGTGTTTTCAATTGGTAGGGTCCTATTATATTTTTCAGTTCATATGCCAGTTGGTTCTGTATTTAAGCATGATATAGGAGCTGCTTGTTTCTATTATAATGGCAGTATAGTTTGCATAACCTAATAAAATAACTTTTTGTGGGTGGTCCAGCATAGTCAGTCTTCCTTGCCTTGGGGATTATGAAATGGGGAAGGTATAAAGGGGCTGTGCAAACAAATTTAAAGTTAAGCCCTAAGTACATGGAAAAGAATAACTGCTAGGAATCGACAAGGATGCTAGAAAATTACTTTATTTGCTTGCTTTTTTTAATGAAATGTACTTTCTCACATACAGTGTGCTGCAGAATAAGATGCACACGCCCTACTTTTGAAAGGCATAAAGGAAAAAAAAAAATTACCTTGTGAATAACTTGAGTAGCAGCAGCTAGGGAGCTGAGTTTGCTCATTGTTCTGCTACCTGTTGATCTTGTACAGATGTGACTTTCAGGCCACAGACAGAAGGGACAGTTTGTGCCCAAGCAGGCCACAGAAAGCAGTCTGTAGCCATGCACTCGTACAGCTACAAACAGCTTAAAATGGCCGATCGGGTGAAAATCTGACCCCTTGTTGCATGAGGTATCAGATAAAGACGCTTCAAAATGTAGCGTGTTTTGTGTCTGCAGATCTCCCAGCCTGTCCCTGTTTTCAGAATGGGGTGGGGGTGGGGGGAAGAGGGTGGAGGGAGTTCAACCTGGGGCGGTTTCAGTTGGCGGGAACAACAGCAGTGGTAGAGAGCCCTGTTGGATCCAGGGGGAAGGGGAACTCTGGTTTGGTCTGGGGTCTCAGAATGCTTTGCAAAAATGGTTCTGAGTTACAGCTGGGAGCTGTACTTCTGTCTGCACCCTCGCTTTATCTTGGCAGAAACTACCCTTACGGTATTTCCTCACAGTACAACTGGCAGCAGCTTTTGGGGGGGGGGGGGGGGCCGCCCCTGTTGTATGTGAGAAAATACGATATTTGATTCAGACGTTAAATCCTCTTATTCCTAGGATTAACTAGTGTTCAGTTTAAACTTGTTTCAGAGTATGTTAACATTGCTGTATATTAGCTTGTATACTCCAGAGTTTCTGCATTCTTTAAAAGTATTTTTCACTAGGAAAAAGCAACTTTTGGTTTCTTGATCTTCAGGTTGAATCCATACCATACTTGGTACTTCCATTTAAGCAGGTACTTAAGTGTGTGTTAATCAGGCCCGAAGTTGGAATTATTTTGAATAGTGGTGGGGTTATTAGTATTTTTTTTTTTTTTTTTTTTTTTTTTTTTTAATTATTACTTGATTATAAATAGCTTCATTTTTGAATGCAGGCTCATGCTGAAGACTCTGTAATTGATCATCACTTCCGTAAACCAGCAAATGATATCACATCCCAGCTGGAGATCAATTTTGGAGACCTTGGTCGCCCCGGACGTGGTGGCAGAGGTGGTAGAGGTGGCCGAGGACGTGGTGGAAGGTCCAGTCGTGGAAGCAGAACTGACAAGGTAAATGATTATTTACAACGGACATGTTTTCTGTAGCAGGATAGTTTGGATCTCTTAAATACATTGAGGTTGGATTAATAATCAAGCTTTTCAAGAGAACTCTGCCTTTTGAATTGTTATATGAGTGGTACTATCTTCAGTGTGTTTAGCCAATCTTTTTTCTTTTTTTTTTTTTCTCCCTGGAGGGGGGGGGAGAGTCAGTTCACCAAGTACCAAACCATTTTTAAGTGTTTGTAGGATACAAATACTGTGCAGTTTTTACCCCTTTAAAGTTTCAAGTACAAAGAGTTCCAACTAGGACTTTGGAGTGCTTTAGTATCTTTTTCCTTTTTTGTTAGTAATTAATGTATCATAATCTGTCTTTTGGCAGTTGCACAGAATGCCTAGAAATAATTACTCCTCTCTAGTTTAAGTAGTTTTATGCTATCCCTTTTGTAAAGGAATAGGCTCCCGATTTGTGGTTGTACCCCTTGTGTTTTAGACACAGATACCCAGAAGACAGACATTTTTCTTGTCAAAATATGTTAAAGTTTAGAGGCCGTAAATTGAGACTTTCATGTGCTCACCTAAAAGTACTGCTAAAGTTACCTCCTGATGGTACTGTTAAAGGCTTTTACATCTCCAGCTATTTTGTGTTGACTTTGTGTGTTTCCTTCCAGTTGGTTAAGGAGTTTGACGTGATCCACACACCCAGCCAGGTTGGTGATCTCTACTAAATAGCATTTAGTTTCCCTTTGCTAGCAGACGAAGGTAGGGTGGGGGTGTATGTGTATTTGGGTTTGTTTGGTTTTTTCCATGGATTGGGTTTTAATGGTTTCTGTGTTTTAGTTTTGATAAGAGTGCAAGTAGGGGAGGGACAGAGGACTTTGTCATAGTAGGTGTTTGGCACCTAACTGCTATACTGTAACTCCCTTTTGAGGGTGACAGCCAGGAGCTTTCATGAGGCTTTTCCTGCCTCCTGTATTTGTGTGTTGGGATTTCTGCCACTTCTGTTGGTTTGGAGTTCCTTTATTGTTAGCAATTGCATTTCTAATTTTTGGACTATTGGGTTCCATATTGCCAAATAAGTGATTGGATTGCTACAAACGGACCTTTTTCCTTTTTTGGTCATAGTCATAAAGAGGTAGGGCTAGAAGGGACCTTGAGAGGTCTTTTAAAACAGCCCCGTCCATACCTTAGGCAGAATCATCCCTATCCAGACCATCCTATACAAATCTATTGTCTAATGTCAGCAAAATTTTATGTGGTCAACCCTGACACAACACAAGACCTACCCCAACCTGCCACATGTAAAGCAGGGAGACCTAGGAGGCCTACATCCTTCTGCTGTAAGGGTTAATATATAGGGGTGCACCAATAGATTTTTGGGGGCCAATACTGATGGACCATTTTTAAGGAGGCATATTTGCCGATACCAATCCACTTTCCGATAACAGCTGTGTGCAGCTGGTAAATTGGTTGTGGTGGAAGGGGAGGGGGGAAGAGAAGAGGCACGGGGAGGTGCAGATCAATGCCCCTCACAGTGGGGGCAGGGGCGGGGGGCACTTGCCACTGGCTATAGCCCTGCTCCCAGTGCCCCTGCTGCCACACGCCTGGTGCAGCCCGTTCAATGACCCTCCTCCACCCAAGCTCTGGGAAGAGCTGGGGATGACACAGGCATACAGCAGCACTGGGAGCGGGGCTATGGTGAAATGTGGCTGATGCCTCTTCCATTGCCCTGCCCCAAGCCCACACCCCAGTGAGAAGAGCCCAGCTCCAGCTGCAGCTGCAGCCCATCCACCCCTCCCCACAGATCCGGGAGCACACGCCTTCTGTGCCCTCCTGGGGTGCAAGCAGTGGCAGGAGCCTTCTTCCCCAAGCCACTGCTCCATCCCCTGCCCCAACTGGGCAATGCCTGACCCCCTCCCTCACTGAGGGGGCATTAATCTGCACCCCCTTTCTCCACACCTCCCCCTTCCACCACACCAGGCTTACCAGCTGCACACCGCTCTCCACACGTTGCTAGGTTTTGCGCCTCGCTGCCTGCATGCTGCGCTGCGGCTGTGTGCTCACACAAGCATTTACTGGCTGCACCAGGCTGATTTCTGATGCAGCCAATTTTCTTTATATTGATACTGATCCAATATTGAACTGATGTATCAGTGCACCTCTGTTGTGCACACGCAGCCACAGCGCACAGAGGCATGGCCCTCTTCCTGGGAAGTCTGACCATGGGGTAAAATTTTGTTTCTGACCCCAGCTATGTCTTGGGAACATTGGCCCTCGCCAGCCTTGGCTGCAACCAACAATCCAAGCCTCTGCTTAGGCTAAAAAAGCTGCTGACACATGTAGCGGGGGGAGTGAGAGGGTGTTAGGGAATTTCCTCCCAATCCCATTCAGCAACCAGCAAAGCCCAGAAATGTGAAAAATATCCGTAGTAGAAGGTAGGCATAGCTACACCTAGATCATTCCTGACCAATGGCTGTCCAGCTTCTGCTTGAGCACCTCCAGTGATAGTGAGTCCTCATTGTCCTAACTGGGTGCATCTACATATGCACTTTACTGCAGTTGACTAATTAGCTCTGCAGTAAAATGTCACCATTTACAATGGAGTACTTCCGTGCATTGAAATGCACATGTGGATGATGAGGAGCTGCTGGCTGGGGCGTGGGGGTGCTAAAGTGCGGGGGCTGCCTACTGCCCCTCTGCCACCTGATGCCCAGAGTTCTGGGCTGATCCCCAAATATGACAGTTGGTGTCAGAGTTTATTGCTCTACCTTAATTGCACATGTAATTCACCCACTGTGAAGAAGTTTTTCTTGCTATCCAATGCAAGCCTCCTTTGCTGCAACTTAAAACCATTGGTCCATGTCCTACTCTCTACAGCCAGAGAGACAAGGGGTTTTTCCTCTTTTTATAGCAGCCCTTCAAGTATTTGAAGATTGCTTTCATGTCTTCCCCCCCCCAGTTGAACATGCCTAGTTTCTTCAGCCTCCTAGTATGATTTGCCTTCCAAGCCTTTTTCTTATTTTGGTGTATGACCACCCCTTTTTTTGCATGTATTATTGTGTGGACACGTACCTGCACGCAATTGAGATTATTCGGAAGCCCTTTTTCATTCCAGACTGCCATTGTATTACTACTCAGGCGCAGTAACTAAGGTTTATACAGAGTTTCATTAAAGATATGCTTGACTTTCATCTTGGTGGTTCAGTGTGTCTTAAGTTTAGTGTATATTAGCTCTGAATCTGTTTGATCTTCAACTAGAGTTCAACCAAATTATTTTACAAGTAAGGAATTAACAGCATTTTCCACTTCCCCTCCCCCGCCAGGTAGAAGTGCTATGAAAGTTGGCAGATGCATTAAAGGATGTGACCATGGTTGGTACATGTCTAAAATGGATCACTTCAATCTCTAGAATAGCATTACTAAAATGTTAGTGTGGGACAACTTCAAATAGACTATCCCAGTGTGATTTATCATGGGGAAAACAGTCTTAAGACATTTCAGTTATCTCTTTGTCTATATTGACTAGTCGGTTTTTACTTTACGGAGTTGGTTAGCAAGTATGCACTGTTCTTGACATGGATTCCAGCAAAAAAAAAAAAGATGAAAATTATAAAGACTCCAAACTTTGCCTCTCCAGGTAACTTCTGTACTGTTTTTCTTTCAGTCAAGTGCTTCTGCTCCTGATGTAGATGACCCAGAGGCTTTCCCAGCTTTGTCCTAAACCGGATGTCATAAGCCAACCCTGTCCCATCATTGGGCCCTCCTCTACGAGGCTTGCATGCTTAAGGATCCTAAACAACTAAGAAATTTAAAAAAAGGGGACTGTCATTCATGCCATTCACACCTAAAGACTGAATTTTATCTGTTTTGAAAATGAACTTCTCTTGCTACACAGAAGCAACAATATGGTAGTCAGTTTTGTATTTAGAAATGTAATGGTAGCAGGGATGTTTTCATAATTTTTTCAGAGATTATGCATTCTTCATGGATACTTTTTTGTATTGCTGCTTGAAAATATGCGTTTCCAAACTTGAAATATAGGTGTGAACAGTGTGTACCAGTTAAGCTTTCACTTCATTTGTGTTTTTTAATTCAGGATTTTAGACATTTTCCCTGATCTACAAACTGGTTTTTAAATATTGCACACTTTCTGTTTTCTTTAATATCTGCTTAGCAGATTTTTATCAGTCCATGGTTACTTGGGATATGTAAACCTTAATTTGGCAAATTGTTAGTACTGTGTAGAATACTAACGTCTGGTATATTTTAATTTAGTTTTAATACTTCATTTCAAACTTGGAAAAAAGTCATTTTTTCATCTGTTTGGTAGTTTGTGTATGCAAAACCCTTATTCAAAATGGATATCAAATACTTGAAAAATATTCCAAGCACATTGGTTCAGTCAAATAACTTTGTATTGATCCAGCAGTGATGTGTGGATAATTGGCCTTAAACAATTTTTAAAATGATATATCCCACCTTTCACTTTACCTTCTTTAGCTGTATTTCCTCCCTTCAGCAGTTTTAGACATTTTGCTGGTAAAAGTTGGTCTGAATACTTAATATTCCTTAAGCATCCTGCAGATAGGAATAACTTTTCCTGTTCCACAGGGTTGGGAAAGGGGAATGGGCAGGGCATAGATTTCTAGTAGTCTACTTATTCTACATCTGGCAGTGCAGTGGATTTTATAAATACATCAGTTTTTGGTGTATTTGTAACACTATTCCATTAGCTGCAGTCCTTGTTCTGAAGAAACCAAAGGGCACTGCTTGGTTGGGAAGGAGGAATATTTGACTCACGGAAGTCCTAAGAAAAAAACTGCTTCAAAAGGTGACACCTGCAGTCTGCATGGGGTAATAACCAAAAACACATGTTCTCCATCTCATTCTGGATTTTTTGCTCTAGTATTTCACCTTTTGGTCTCTGATTGCTAGCTGACGAATGAATGTTTTTCATGGTGCGATTTCTAAGAAGCTTCACTTACACCTGTAAAATTTCTCATAGGTTAACTTTAATCCCTGTGAACAGGAACGTTACCACTTCCAAAAATGCAAGGAGTTGAGAGAATGACTAATAAAAATAATTTCTTAGGGTTTATTTTTTGGCTGCAGCATATTCTAGGAGACTAGAAACAGGATTCTCATTTTATTTAATGTTACACTCTAAGCAGCTTATTACACATTTGTAGTTTCTTAACTAGGTAGATAGAAAACAGATGGTAATGCCCTATTTTTTTAAAGCTGTACAGGACAGGCAAAAAGTATTGGAGACCTTTGAATATGAAAATGGCAAACTCCTTAATTGTGGTGTTTAGTTGGCTTGCTTTATCTGAAATGTTTTCTACAAAAACTTTATGTTGATGTAAACCAGTGTTAATATTGGACTAGAGACATTTCATGCACTCGCCTATCGGTTTTAAAAACAGTGGGCTGAGAGAGAGGAGGCGGCAAGTTTTCAAAGAAATGGTAACATTTCTGGCACCTGGTTCAGTTCTCTTGACACTAAGTTATGTCTTACGTAGGAGTCTGGCATTAGGCTGTTCTCATGCCTGGCACCAAGTAGTAAATTATCAGAAATTTTGCTTCCCTGTCCCTTTATCATGGCACATTTCCTGCCAGAGGTACAGTGAAGGCTTTTGAGATCTGTTGGGAGCACATTTGATTATGCAGCCACACAGATACCTTCATCTTGGTCCATGCTGACTGAAAATTTTTCTGTTCGATAGCTCCTTCCTTATACACAAACTGTCTGCTGTTTCCAGACAAACCATGCTACTTCTGCATTAGTCCAGCATTTTAGGGTCCTAATAGTGTGACGTGACTTCATCGTAGACGTTAGTGTTTCCATTTATCCCACACTAGAATATAGAGCAATATCTTGCATAGTATCACACTCCCCATGTTTTCAAGACAGCCTGTACTTAAAATTGGTCCATCTGTTGTTCTGATAGATGTAAACTTGCCTCTTTCAGTCCATTTGTGTCAAGAACTAAAACTGTGAACATCTCTCTACTTATTGGTGGGTGTTAACTGAAATAAAGGTTTATTTTCATGCTCTTTTTAAAAAATGTCATGAAAACATCTTAGCATGAATCCATTTAGATGAAAGCGCCTCTTCTAGTATCTGTCCCAAATGCTCTAAATCCTTTTGTGGTGGTGGTGGTGCTCTGGCACTCCCACTGCTATCAATGGACTTTGTGTTGAAAAAATGGCTTCTTCCCTTGAATAGTTCCAGTATTTCTATTAGTGAGTTTTATCTTCAGTAACTTCCTGTCCTTTTACTTGCTGTTTGTGCCAGTCAGAGGACTAGATCTTATATCTGAACACATTTTTAAAAAGGATGGGTCAGAACAGAAAAAGTTGCATCTTTAGTGTTGGAGGCACATGGGCAGAAGCATATGACTTGAATTGGTTTATAAATATAATTATTTAAAGATTTGTGCATGAAAGTTCATCTTCAATCTTTTGACGCTGCTCCTGATAGGAAAACATAGAGAAATAAATGCAAGTATTGGCCTTATGGGAAAGGATGAGAGCTATTCCAAGGAAAATTAAAGAAAAAGAAATCTGTGTGGATATATGGTGTTTGCACCTGTTAATTTCAAAGATCACTATAAATACTGTCTTATAATACCTTTTGCCCACTGAGATTATTTGCATACCCATACTTGACTAAATACATTCAGGATATGTGCTTAAAGCTGGTTCTTCAGCATTTGCTAACATTTTATGTTGAAATGATTAAAAGAACAGTGTCGCGATTGGAGCAGCCACGTTTTGATCTGCCCTACCATTCAGGTAAATAATTTCCTTCCTGAGTCTGTTTAATATGTACTGCCTGATTTTATCCTGGCCCTGATGAGAGGTGGTAGTCTTGTTGGTTTCTGCATTAAAGATGGCAGGCAGTACTCCTGCTAGTGCAATTAAGATTGGGGGGGGGAAGTGTTCTGCTTGCTTCAGAATGTTTTTTTTCACAGGATGGAAGTTAAATATTTTGAATTCTTAAGTCTAGGTCAGTTTGGGGTGAATAATGCCAGTCACTACAAGGTTGAATAAGACTTAAGCAATTTTCAAATGGAGGCAGCTAGTAAAACTCATAGCAGCAAAGAAGAAAATATATGACTTGCTTAAATGATTATTTTTTAATTTCATTTTTTATGATTAACTTTAGAATTAACTGTATTGAGTGAAGTGATACCTAAAACCCAGGTTGCTAATGCTAGGAGATGAACTGACAACTAAAATAGCTTTTTTTAGATTGTTGCTCTCAAATGCCAGGATATGACTAGCGTGCTTGTGTGTGGCTGTCATCTGGTGCTGACTCAGCTGTGATGTGCCCAGCCAGCATCGTGTAGACTTGTTGGCTATAAGATATTCCATGCAGCCCATGGAAACAGATCTTGGATGTCCAGGCCACTGTTTGTAATAACTTCCTTTTTAACTTTTAAATAAGAAATCAATGGACCCACAGGACTGAAGGATGCTTGCATGAGTTACTTATCAGTATGGCCTAGAACTAATGCAGTGAATTACTAGGGTGGGCAAACAGTATCCTTAGGGATGCTTGTTATGTCCCTGACCCCTTGAATTCATGGTGGTTCATGCATCATTCAGTATAGTTTATAATTCCCTAATGCCTCACCAGTGATCTGGCTGGCTACAGCTGCATAAAGTCTATATAACAAAGGTTTAACTCCATTAACTTTAAAGTGTAATGTCTTGTTTTGATGCAAATGTCAATGACTAACAGAGGGGCATGGCTGTGTTGTGATTGGGAGAGATTTTCATTTTTCTCAGTAACCGTCCAGTTGCATGTGCTGTAAAGTAGCAGAGACCTCCCAGTTCGTGTCACTAAAGCCATGGTTTTGATGCTCACTGCTCCTTTAATGTAGGCTGAACGCTAGGCCTGCAAGAGCTTGTTATGGTTCAGGCACATCATACTATCACTGGAGTTTGTAGGAAATCATAATGTGATTCTTTTTTTCAGCTCATGGGCGCCTAGAAAAGCTGTGGCTGCAGTTTTGGTTTCTTGTTCTGTCAGTCACATTTTCAGTTGGTGCACTCTCACTTACATCCTCTGCAGGCTGAAAACACAGCGAGTTTGCAGGTGTTCAGTACTTTTTGAAACACCATCTGGCCTGAGTTCTGAAATAAGGATCTATCCTCTTAAATGGGAGATTTGGGGCCTCAGCATTTAATCTCTATATGCTTAACTCTTCCATTCTCTGTAAGACATAACTCTGCAAGACGGCAAAACATAACTGTCCATTTCCTGAAATGCATTCACTATTGGCAGGTTTCTCTTCAACATCTCAGGTTTGCTGTAAAATATGGAACATGCTGGATCTACACCATTGCTTTTGTGAACAGTTCAATACAACATAAGGCCACTCCTTGTTGAATATAATAAAGTACATTCTGTGCAAATTGATCCATGTACAATACAAATTGGGTAAAATAAGTTTGGTCCTGAGTATTCTGGATCATGGTTACTGTACATGTGTGAGGTTAAGGTGATTTTTGTTCTTGCTGATGCTAGTACTCTCCAATGTTTTCAGTCTTTAATAAGGTGGGAGCATGTGTTTGATACAGTACTAGTTGAAGTACTGAACTAAATTTGCAGAGTTAATGGGAGCAATATATTAAATGACAAAGATAAAGATGTGCACTTTATAAATCGCATCGCTTGCTTAAGTGCAGAATTTACCTTGCATACAGAATAGCGAGTAACAATAGGCGTCGCTATTCCTCAGCAATAATAAAAATTGTTCTTAAGTCAGGCTCATCAAATCAAGAAGAAAACCTTAAGAGAATTGGACAGTGAGAATTGCTGCACCTTGAGAAACTGTTCAGTGAATCTTGAATTGCTTTGAGACTTGCCTATAGTATTTGTGCTAGAAAGCCTATTTGTAGAGAGAAGTGAATCACCACAATGGGGTAGTGCTATAAAATCTATGCATCTTTTTATTCCTGTGCCACCTAACATTGCTGCAAAAGGATGTCCTGATCTGTGACAGGTCCTCCAGTAATGCACAAAGTTCCAGCATTCAAAGAGCTTTGTTCTTGGGGGAAAATGAGCATCATCAGGAACAGTGCAGAAGTGACTGGTATTCTTTCATACTGTAACTTTCTGTTTTGACCTTTTTTTTTTTTTCCTTAATTGTACAAGCTTTTTCTTTGGAATTCTATTTGCTGTTGCACTTTTCACTAGCTTGGACTGTCATTGTAATAGTATAATGAATCCTGGAAATAACATCATGAACCTGAAATGTTTGTAGCTGCATTTCCCCAGTCTCTATGGTGTGGCCAGTTTCTACTGCAGGGGCTTTGTAAATTAGTAATGTAAAATGCTTTGACAGTAAAGGTAAGTAACATCCTTTGTCAGGGATCTCGGCACACTTGACAGCACTTTGCAGTGGAAGGAAATACTCCCACTTCATAATGCTGATGTGTGGAAAGCAAAGGCTCATTCTGCAGTGAAAGTGAGGTAGAGCTTGGTGCCATTCTCTACTGCTGAGGAAGACTTCTAAGCATAATGATTTGATTCGTTGGGCTTCTGGTCAATCTCGGAACAATGACTTATTTTTGCCCTTAGTCCTACCTCGAGGGCCTTTGCTTTTGTACTGAACAGTTTGTGGAGGTTCTGACTCAAATTTGCTCTCCTACTGCCACACTTCCTTTTACTCTGAACAACTGCCTTTGCAACAAAACTTGCATTTTTTACAGCCCTAAATTTAAAGGCAAGCAAATGCTTAATTGCCAAATGACTTGCTAACAGCTTTACTCTTTTGTGCAGCAAGGACAGGTGACTTGTTTTTGCTTCGGAGACAGATGCGGAGCTGCATGGTGTGCTTTGGCTGGGCAGTATATGTTGATCCAGATGTCTTAGTTGGGCTGTCTCCAGAATGCCTCACCCTTTTTGCCTGGAAAATCCTTCCTCTTCTCTTCTCCCCCCCCCCCCCCCCCCCCCAAAAAAAACCCCAAAAAAACAACAAAACAACAACAACAACAAACAAACGGGGGGAGGGAGGAGTGGAATTAATTTCTCAATCTAATTTTGTGGCTAAATGAATTGCCCAATATGGAGTTGTAGAAAAGTGCAGCACTTCTATTACTAATATAGATTGGTATAGTAGATTGAGAATAGATTTGTCACTTGACCAGTTCTTTGTACTAGCTAAAATGAATCTGTCCACTCCACTATGAAGGTAGATTCTTGGAGTGTAACAAACAGCTGACACTCCTGAATGTTAGCCAAAATGTTAAGAGGAGACCCTTGTTGAGGTGCTTGGCTTGTTTAACTACAGCCTTGTCTTAAGGTGATTTTGTACTACTTTACTAAGCCAGACAAGCCTATGTGGACAGTTATTGCAAGTACAGAATTCTAGTGTAGGGGTTTCAGAGTTAATGCTGCTGCTTCTAGTTGGCATTTACGTAAATCTGGATAAGGCATGCAAGCGCCAAACCCAGTTTTTGTTAGTTCAGAAAAAGACTTTGTGGTGCTCTGTCCTATTGCTGAATGGTGCTGATTGACATCAAAGCCTATTTAAAAAAACCAAACCAGTTTTGCTTTCAAATTCAGAACTAGGCACTGCCAAACATGCTATTAAATTTTGCTTCACAAATATGAAGCTACAAAGGATACTTGGCTGGGGTTACTTCACCTTTTTTATGCTTTGAGACTAAAAATGATACTGAGGAGATGTAGTATGGCCACATTTCTGGTGGCATGAAAGAATTTCACAACCATTTCTTTCTGTTACATCTTATCCTCTGACCAGGAAAGGGTGGCATTGTTTGAAAGAGATTATCATGCTCTTATTTGCAATCCCCACATGAACACTTTTCAGGTGTGTAGCATTTGGCCATTTCCATTTTTGGCCTGAAATTTCCTTTAAAAAGTTTTTTAAATGCAGTTGTTTCTAAGAGCTAGTTTAGTAGTTTTCTATTGACTATCATCAAAAAAGTATCTGAAAGTTGTACTCAGAGCTTGCACGTGTCCATTCCCTCCCCACCCTTCCCCTCCTCCAGTGTAGGGTGTGCAGAGAATGTTCTTCCATAGTGTGCTTTTAAAGGCACTTCTGGTATGTGGCTGCCAAGATCCTTTATACAAAGTCTGGGGATACCCTCCTAGGATGCAGCTGTGGGCTCAATTCTCTGGACTTGAAGTTCTTGTCCAGATATTTTTTTTCCCCTTTCACATGTGCACATCTACTGTCCTTTTTGTATGTACAAGAAATGTCAAAATACTATAGGTTGATCACATAAGCTTAAGCTGGCACAATGGTATTTTTCTAAAGCTAATCTTGGTTTTATTTGTTTTTTGTCACTTGGCTGTA
>NW_005842490.1:787958-792266 GCF_000455745.1 Alligator sinensis | reverse complement strand
GGGAAATTGTGTATGCCATGAAAAATCCACTGGGCTGGCACATGAGATCTTCTACGCTAAGAGCAGATACAATGTCATCAATCATTTGAATTTTTAAGACAAATTACTATATGGATCCTCTGCGGAACAAGACAATAGATGGACCTGGAATAAAAAGTACTCCAGGGAAACAAGCAAAGGAAGGTTGTCTTGTGGTTTGCAAGTTAGTTTATTTAGTTCTTTACTCTGAAAGCAGAGACTACATTTTTATCTCTGGAAAAAAATCTATGGCTCTAATGTAGCACAGTCTTGTGTGATTAATGGCATATTTCTTCTCCACTGAAAAGGAGAATGCCTTCTGTAGCATTGCTTTAGGAATACAGACTTACCTACAGGCTCGCTGGGGATGGCTTCATGAAGAAATGAGGAAAGAGTATTTCAGCAGAAACACTGCAGCTTTTTCAGTGCTATCCCAATGCAACTAGTCACAAGCCTAATCCACTAATTGAAGGGTCTGGTTTATCTGCCTTGGAAGGAAAACTGCAATTGTAAATGCTGAGTAAAGATTGAAGGAATACGCTCAAGGTAAGTTTGAAAATCAGAACCATCTCCATTCTGCAAAGCCTATGCTTCAAGGAAATCACGGTTGAATATGCAATCAGAAGCTGAAGTCCAGTGATAATGACCAACGTGATTGCTTAGCTACCATGTCCCTAATGGTCCCTAAGCACCTAGGGGAAAAGAGGGAAAGCTGGGAGCACAATGTTCAGGTTTCCAGGACTAGTGAACAGCAAGTAAGGTAACGGAATGTGCGTAAACGTTTTAGACTTTGTATGGAGAATATTTTAATAAAGGATCAAAATGTTCTTGGCTTTTGCCAGTCCTGCTTTGAGTAATTCTGCTGTGTCCTGCCTCGCTCCTGGCAACCATCTCCTTGCTCTTTTATAACATTATTTTCCTATCACTTTCTGCCTAGTGAATTGTATAAGCCTGCTGCAGACATACAGGCTGCCCTTCCCTCAGCTCCCTGTATGTGACTGTATCACGCTAAACCAGTATGCCACCTTGCTGTTCAACAGCCCATTCCTCTTTCAACTGATTTAAAATCAACTTGTCTTTTAGTCGCCTTTAAAAGTTACTGACCTATCAGAAGCAAATTCTATGGTGGTGTTTGCACTGTTGCTCTGGCCTGGTCCAGCCTCATCTGAACGTGCAGCTTGAGTACTCCTTAAACTGGCCTTGGTATTCTAACGGAAGACCCAAGGTAAAAGCTCTGACCTCAAACCTGAGCCTTTGGATTGATTGTGCTTGGCTCATGTCCAGCCACTGCTCCTATTATGGTGAAATCTGGTTAATTAGTCCCTGAAATAACTTCCCTATGCTGTTATTAGTCACCATGAATCCTTCAAAGTCCCAGTGATTTGCATGCAGTATTTTGGCTGTTTCCTCAGCTGTTAAAAGTGCAATTAGTAGATTCTGAATATGCAACTTTTATTGCAATGGAACTTGCTCCTGATAAACTAGTAACATTTAAAGGGATTAAGTCTTTCATAACCTGTCAAGACTGGCTGAAGCTTGCAAAGATTTGGATACTCTTCAGCTGGTTTTGGTTCAACAAGGCACAGGTGACTGACTAACAGACTTCCATTTTACAGAAATCTATTTTGGAGATGAATGAATGGATGTACAGGGCAAAGCAAAGATCTGTGGTTATTTTACTTCCTTTATAAGCATGTAGTCCTCATATACAGTGAGCACCCTTTAGTTTTGTAGTGGGGAAACAGCATGAGGCATCAATATAATCATGCAGTTCTCAAATAAGTCAGCACACAGCTCTGAACAGGAATCGGAGGATAACCCCCGTTATCTTTCCTGTTTGGTGCAGGGGGCTGGACCTAATGATCTTCCAAGGTCCCTTCTGGCCTTACAATCTATGAATCTGTAATATTCCTTCATTACAAAGATCAGAAATCACACTATCCTGCCTTCATGGTGCACAAAGTACTCTCAAAGTTGAAAGTGGTTAATTACTGGTAATTAGGAATTTTTAAATTTTTTTTTTTTTAGGCATCACTACAAATCCCTCCAGGGCAATGAATTTAACTAGATTTTAATTAGCACTCACTCCCCTGCTGCTTTCTGCTCACTTCTCTGCCTCCCCCTCTGCCCCATGGGGACATTTACTGTATGGGAAGTGTTTCTATGGCCCCTATTTCTGCTGAGAGGGCTGATCCAAAGAGGAAGGTCTGAATTCCCCCTCCCACATGCTGCTGCTATACAGTGGTCCAGAAAGATTTTATGCCAAGCTTTCTGCTTTTCCCCGCGAGGCCTTGCATTGGCTGAAGGAATCATTGGAAAAACAATGTTTGTCAACCTGGAAGGAGTCCAGAGGACTCTTAGCAGATTTAAAATAAGCAAAAGGAAATGCGTTTTTTTTTCTTTTCATGCAGGGTAGGATTAACTCGTGGAACTCATTGGCACAAGGTTTTGGAAAGGCTGATAATTTAACTTGTTTTAAAAAGGGATTGGCCAAATTCATGCAGGAAATGTCCACCAAAGGGTATTAAATCTGATAATGGTGTAACTTCCAGCTTAGGACTCTATAGACCCCTGGAAGCTGTAGGAGAAGAGGGGCAGAGTAGAGATTAGTTTGTCTAGGTCCTGCATAAATATCTTTTTCCCTTAGGGATCCATTCTTTGCCACTGAGGTACAGGCTATTGGGATAGATGGACTTGTGGTATGACATGATGTGGCATTTATTACGTTCTTTAAGGAGAGCAACAAAAATTATTAGAGGTCTAGTAAACATGACATACAAGGAAAGGTGAAAGACCTGGCACTTCAATCTGGAGAAGGAAAGGATGGGAGATCTGATAAATCTTCAAATACATTACTATCCACTTTGTAACAAGCTATTTTGTATTACATACTCTATACAGGAGGCAGGGCAAGAGGTAATATTCTTAAATTGTAACGAGGAAAATGTAGGTTGGATATTAGGTAGAACTATCTATGGGGTTGTTGAAGCACTAGAACAAACTATCTTGGGACTGTGCTGCTGTAAGCATTTTAAGTACAACTCCTATGTGGAGTGGTTTAGATGGGGCAGATGCTGCCCTGAACCATCTGAAATCCCTTCCAGCTGTATTCTTGCATGATTCTACCTATTTTGCTATATTATCAACTGTACAAAAATAACGCTAAAGGAATATATCTAAACAAGTAGTACGGGCATAGAACATGGGACAAGAGTATTTAAATTACACAGTAGCTTGTGATATATTTTTGGTGGTGACAAAACTTAGAGACATGAAACCACAAGTATCCAAAGTCTAAAATAAAACCAATTCTAGAACTACATTTATGGATGCTCTGTTGGAAACTGCACCTACAAATGTTTCTCCAGAGGAAAGTTACTCAAATCCACTGCCTGCAGAAAGACAGAGAACTGCAATATAGTACCGTGGATTTTTCCAAAGATTGCCCAGAACTGGAAGGCCACAATCTAGTGACAGACCATCTCACAAATTATATACAAGAACAAAGGAGTATAAAATCAATATTAATGCTAAATGTAAATATTTAATGTAAACTTCACTCTGTTTCTTGGACTGGTAATGCTTGAATAAAACCATCTTGTTGGGTTTTTTGAAGTTTGTGTCGTTCTTTCTTACAAATATTTAACCTGGATTGAAAAATAGAAAGAGAACATGATCTAGTAGCTAAGATATTGGTGATTCTGCTTTGGAGTAGAAGTGGGTTCTTGGAAAAGAAACTTTTAGGCCTTCCTTTTAAGGGGAGAACATGAGAGCTGTGTGAGAGGGGACATCCCTGAGGATGCAGCAGGATCCCCTGAACCCTCTCTCCTGCCCTCCCCTAACACCCCTTGAGCATCTAGGGCTGGAAGTTCCACCTCTGCTCCTGGTGCTGCTTACCAAGATGTTCCCTTGTTTCCTCCTGGGCTAAGTACAGACACTTGGGAAGGTGAATTGGGTTCAAAATGGCCTCCCAATTTAAACTTAACTTGTCCCGGTGCAGACCTGGTCTCAGTGACTGGAAATCAATCTAAACCAAAGCTACGCACACAAACTGGTCTAAATTGCAGAACCTGGTTTAATATAAACCTGGATCAAAGTAGCATCAAACTTGCATGATTTAGGTCCAACCAATGCATAGAACTTCTGTACACTTTTCCTGCACAGCCCCAGGGCTGGGAAAACCCAGCTGCCAGCCCTAGCCCTAGGGCTGCACCAGCCCTACAAGCCACTCCAGGTGCTGTGCTGCTGCCAGAGCTGAGCAAGTAAGTCCCAATAGGAGGGATGGGGACG
>NW_005842490.1:787701-787934 GCF_000455745.1 Alligator sinensis | reverse complement strand
GTGGGGGGGGGGGGGGGAGGTTGAGGGCTAAAAATAGCCCTTGGCTCCCCCCCCCACAAGCTTCCCTGTGGACCCCCATGAGCCCACTGATCCTACCAGACCCCAGCAACAGTGCAGATCACCCCTGGCCCCTCATCCCACCCACAGGTTGCACCTGGCTCCCCACCAGCTCTGTGGGTTGTGCCTGTCCCCTCATCCCCTGGCACATCCCTGATGCTCTGCCAGCCTGCTGC
>NW_005842490.1:758418-787447 GCF_000455745.1 Alligator sinensis | reverse complement strand
CCCGCCAACCCCCTGCTAGCTCCCCCCATCCCAATTTACCTGATATTGGGCAGCCATTTGGAACTGATTTAACCTCCCTCTAGCACCCCGAATGTCTGTTCTGGCCCTCTCCTGAAGGCTTGCTGGGAGGTGTAGGGTAAGGGGCCTGAGACGGGGAGGATGCAGCACATCTTGGTGCGTGAGATGCAGGGGGAATGAGAGAAACAGGTTGGCTGTTCTGCAGCCAAAGGCTGCCATTCTTACTAGGGTCAGTAGGAGCCTCGCAACTACTCGCCCATCTTTTTCCAGGGGTTTTATATTGGTCACTCCATGTTCTGGGCTGGGTCTGAGGCAACACAACATAACGAGCTTGTGATTAGTAAAGCTGACTTGGCAGGTCAGTACGATACTTGTACCTTAAAGTAAGGCGCACTCAGCTTCTGATCTGTAGGAACACATCACTGCTCTTGAAGAGTAGGTTCTTGTAAGACTTCAAAACAGCGTTGCAAACCAAGGTGTTAAAGCAATTCTGAAGAAGTCCAGAGTTTGTTGATGTTTTTGGATTTAGCACCTCTACACTTAAGTTACATAATTAACTCTAAAAATAACATTACGGTATTTGTGGATCTGACTAAAGTGCACAAAATGAGGCCAGAATCTTAGAGATGCTTTGCCAGCTTACCCTTTGAAAGAATTGCAGTCCACTTTTATTGCATCCAATGTAAGGTTTCCTCCACAAGAAAACACTGGTGTCAGAATAGAGGTGGTTGGGAAAACAGAGATTGAATTGTATTCAAGTTCACTGTTATCTTCATTATCTTCTACTGTGGACACTAATACATTTGAAGGCAAATAATTCACTGTTGTGTCCATAAGTGGATTTGGAAGATAATCAGAAATAGTTTGAATCTGTTCTGTTTCTTCTGCAATTAGTTTCTTGTACAAGTAGGGAAGCTGACACCCATAGTTGTCTCCATCATCTGCTATGCTTGTTGCCAAAGGTTTGCATTCAGAGTTCTTTTCAGCAGAGTCCTGCTTCTCAAAGCTACCAATTTGCCAATCCTGACTTCCATTGCTTTTAACGTTGAAGATGAGCTGGTCCTCGAAAGCCAGAGAGTCTCTTTTTATAAAGACCTCCTCTACTTCTATAGTTTCAGGCTCCTCGAAACTGCTCAAATTGCTTAGGAATGGTTTGGGATACAAACTTAGTTCATCCTGAGGTGGGGATAAAAAACACACACTGGTATCAATTCAGAGCTCTATCCTCTCAAAATGCAATGAGTCTGCTTCACAATGTCCTTTTATAATAGCTACACCTCAAAGTAAGTGTCAGTGTTATTCTTGCATTGGGAAGTGTGTCCTACAGCCTACCAGGTCAGGAGAGTGATGAACTATTTCCGGACCATAAGTTCATGTTTTCTTTGTATTGGATCACAAACTTGTGCAGCCTAGATAACTTATATTGGAGGTTGTTATATATCAATAAGGTGACTTACGTTCGCAGATGTGAATTTCTTAGCCCATGAAGAGTTAGCTGGATCTGGAATGGCTTTGCTGTACCACTGAGGTACAAAGATGGAAAAGAGGGAGCATAACCTGTAAAATGAGCGCACGCAATTAAAATCAGTCAGGGCAATTCCTGTAAATATAATGACTTCAAACTATATTGCTCATATATTTGCACTGAAATCTGAAGCATTGCAACATGTAATGGAGGGATACTAAGTAATTGTATTTAATCACTGCAAACTGTCTTAGTATGGACAAGCAGACTAGCTAGTATCTAGTACAAAATTGACTTGGAGGAGCCTGGACTAGATTCCATCTAGATATTTGCTTTGATGCTGGTTGCCAACCTGTTTCCCTTTTGGCAATACCTATGGCTGCTCCTTCACCAGATGTTATCTGTCCAACAGCAGTCATAGTGTCTTGCTATTCATTACAGCCCATGAATTCCCCACAAGGCAACAGCAATAAGAAGTCCCTTATTCAGTCTTGTATTGATCAAGACTTTGAACATTTCCCTCTCAGCTATGGTTCTTGCCATAACCAACTACATCTGTTTACAGCAAAACCTGACCATTGCAGAAACCTCTATGCTGAGGTAACCTTGAAGAGAGCCCAGAAGTCAATCTACAAAGCAAATGCTTATCTTCCCAGGAGAGCAGCTGAACAATCGCATTCACAGAACTGTACTCTGCACCACGTGCCAGTGATCTTCCAAGTCCAAAAAACAACTTGGACCTAAGCACTGGATTATGTCCAGGCTTTTCACTCGCTGTACACTATTAATCCCTACTGAAAGCTTTTTTAGGGCTGACTAAATTGACAAACTGGGTTAGCTTTTCATCATTACACATAGATAAGTATAGAAGTATTGCTTTAAAGCTTGTAGGTGAAATAAATTGAAAAGGTATGGGATCTATAGAAATGCCTGTCCCACCAAACCTGTATTTACTAACAGTTAATACTGTCAGAGCTCTTTTATTTTAGTAAGTTAAATGACAAGAATCCTTGTTAACTTTGCATGGAATAAAATCAGGTCCATGGATTGAAAACACAGCATGGACCTTTCCATCCTGTTTTAGAAAAAAAAAAATCACTTACGCTTTCTTAATACACGGCGCAGAGCACATGCAGACGGAGATGACAATGAAGATACAAACGGACAAAATAAAAGTCCATTCTGAAGCACCTGTAAAGACAGTGAGCGCATTTTGATAACTAGCGTAAACACAAATTTTCAATATGCTAGCTTGAATGTATGTCTGGTCACGCTATGTAACTGATGTTGGACTCTGGCTCAGAAAGTAAAGCGCTGAGTTCATTTAAAGACAAGAATTTGCAAGGACTTATAAAACTCAGGAAAAAAATACTTTGAAGGGGTGAGGGAAAAAGTGTGTCAGATATTGTTATTTATGTGCTATCCTCTGACCTTTTTCTCAGGCTACTGAAGAGAAGGTTGATGTAGAGCAGATAAACAGCAGCAAATGTGCTAAGCTATGTCTGCTCAACTATCGGAACCTGAACAGCTCAGGATTTTTGCATAAATTCTTTTTTGGGGGCAGAAAATGCAGTTTCTACAAAATCTAATTTTATCCAGTAAAGGAATGATGCTTTAGCTAACATTTTTCAATTTCCTATCTGTGAACTGAAGCAAAAACATCCATTGGTCAAACTGAAGGGCAATGTTTCTTTTCAGGTCAATTCATTAGTTTGTGTCTGCCTGAGTTGCCAGAAGGCCCCCAGTCTGTGTGGACCAGGCTTTCCTCCTGCACCACAACTCATGCTGCCCCCCCCTGCCCCCAATCCCTCCAACCACAAGTTGCAGTACCTCGCAGGAGCCACATAACCACAGTGCATCACGGAAGATGTGACCAATCTTAATGAAGTGTTGTGACTTGTCGAGTAATTTTGTGTGTCAGCATTCTGCTTTCTGAAAAATGTTGATCCTTCAACTTTTTGTCTCCATTTGGGATGAAAACATGCTCTCAAATTGCTATTTTTTATGTACAATAGATGTCTTGGTGGGAGGACAGGAGTTTGAAGAAAAAGGAATGTGGAAAACTTTAATACCTACCTTTCCAACTGGTTATGTTATAAGGAATAAGAGGGGTGTCTGCAATCCAAATCGGAAAGGGAAATCTGTGGAGGTAGGGTAAGGTCTCTTTCCTTTGATTCCTCACACAAAAATATCTTAAATTGAGGCAATTCCTTACTTTCCAGGTAAACCGGTTGTTCATTTCCTTTAGGACCTTCTCCAGCCAGTGTTGAAGCTGTCATCCACAAGGTATAGTCCACACCTTGTTGTAAATTTTTGATATAAAATGAATTTCTGGAACTCTCTTGACGAATGCCTGGGGGAAGGGAAGAGAGATGAGAAATCACCCAGAGAATCTAGCATGTTGGTTGTGCTTGCTTCCTCCCTTCCTCCCGCCCTTTGGGATCTGCCTCGCTGTCCGAGTTCTGGCTTCCGCTCCTCCCGTGCCCTACAGTGTGAAAAGCTTTTCCTCCACCAAGTGTTCTTCCTCCTCTGAATCTCTGTTCAACTTCCCAACACAAATGTCTCCCCCGGCCCATTGTTCCATGTACCCTATTTGCCTAAGTTGGACTGCCAACTACTTTAGGCGGAGACGTCTTCCATGTCTGCTAGGCACCGTGTATCCAAAAGGGGCTCTGTAAATATAACCTGCCTAGCATTTGCTGCCCTATTTAAATTGGCATAGTTGCTAAATCTTGAAGGGGACCCTAAGTCTAGGTGAACAGTATTAGCAGCTGAGGTGCTTTCACTACACGTGGCCCAGAGCCTGAAGAAACTCTGTCGAGGGATCCCACTGAGCCTGGTGATGTCCATGAAGCACCACATGTCACGGTGGTCTATTCATGCTAAGCTTTTAAAAGGACTGGGACCCAGGAACATCGATGCAGTGCTGAGCAGGTCCTTTCGTCTCCTCCCCTAGGGTTTATTTTTATTTATTTATTTATTTTTGCAGTAAGAACAGCAGAGAGAGAAAAGCTTCTGCAGTACAAATAGGTTCAGCCACAGAAATAGGAGCCCGGTTAAAATTGCTCACCGAGCAGAAACTTTCTTCCTAGCTATTCGCATCTTATGCTCCAGAATCTCAACTTTTATTTTTAATCATCTCATTCAAATTCAAATTTGCCTTAGGATAGCAAAATTACGCTTCATGCTGTGAACAGAGGCACACATCAAGAAAGATATTAGGATTCCTGTTTTTTAATTTTTAAGACTGTCACTAGACTAGACACTTCTCCATCACCTTAGGGAGGTAGAGGACCAGCAATATCCTCATTTTACAAATGGTAAACTCAGTGACTTGTTTCCTCACAGCAAGTCTTCGAGTTTGGGTCAACCAGGTGCACTAAAAAAAAAATTACTCAATGGACAAAGAACCTTTGAGAAAAAGGACAACACCTTGAAATGAAAACCAAACCTATTTTTGAAGAAAAAACTGCCTTGGAGGGCAACTGAGTTTGTTCCATCTTTGCTTCTTTCCAATATATAAAAAAGTCCTGATATCTATATGCTGCAAGAAGGCCTGGAAGTATATGTTTGGGTCAGGGTTTTTGTGTGTGGAGAGGCTGGGTGTTAGGGGGTGGGTTCTCCTTTCTTCCTGCTCCACAAATAAGTCTCCCATGTTTGGCTGACAGACTTGGTGGACAAGTCCATAAACATGGTGTGGAAGCATTCTAGCATCAGGGCCTCAGTTAGGGTTCATTGCCTTACTTTTTCTAATGTCCTAAACCTAAGTTTTCTGGGTATCTAAGTAGTCTTCCTAAGAACATAAGACCTGAATTTATTTACCTTTTTTTTAAAAAGGAACCTCACCTTTATAGGTACTTAAGAAGGACAAGGCTTTTCCCTTTCCTCTCTGCAGGTTGCCTTTATGGCATTGTGGAGCATGGGACATACTAGTCCCATGCTCCACAATGCCATAAAGGCAACCTGCCATAAAGGCAACATGCTCCACAACTGGCTGCTGTCTCCCAGATTGGTCAGCCACAGGTGCTGTCAATAAGGAGCTTGGGAAAAACAAAAAGGATTTAGGGCTTAACTTGAACCACCCACCATGCATTAGCCTACATGGTGGGTCCATCTGATGGGCTGGGGGGGAGGCTATGTGCACACTAGTAATAAATACAGGGCTACAGCAGATAACAGCTGCTTTTCATTATTGCTTCTATATGAAAACAAGGATGCTCAGATGAGAAGAAGGGTCCTAAAAGACCTTGTGTTATAAAATAGAAAATGTCCTTGTAGCTGGGACCTTTTGTGCTATGGTGCAAATCTGCATGAGGAGTACTGAGGTAAGTTCTTCATTATCTTTCATGATAATAATGAATCCCTGGGATACAAAAGACTCAATGTTACTTTGGGTGTAATGAGACCTATGCTATCTTCTTGTCTGAAGATGACTGAGCGTAGCATGGGGACTGGATGCTTTCCTTCTCTAGATGTTGCTGGTGAGGAAAAATCACCGTAGACTTGTATATTTGTTAGGTGACCGCGTGAAAGGACTATTTGGATGTGCAAAACTTTGGCACTACGGTACCCAGGTACTCATAGTGAGGAAAAGCTTGCATACTGTTTTACCATTTGTTGTTTGTTTTCTGGTTTAGGAGCTATAATGAATGACTGGTACAATAAGAATGTGTGGGAAGTGTGTATGCACAAATGCACTCCCCATCTGGTAAACTCTTCACTGGTGTGGGTGTACATCCTATAGTTTCTCAGAAAGCCTGTTATCTAACTTAATCTACTACTTAAAGAGACCACACCGGGTACTGTTTAAGCAAATAGCTGCATGCAGGCAAGGTGACATACCTAAATGCTGGTGCAAGTGAGAATTTTAAAGTAGCTTAAAAACCTGGTATTCCTGTTGCCTCTCCAGGTCTTTTAAGCAGAGCCCAGACCAGAACCTTGAATATGAACCTTGGCCCAATTATTGAGGAAGGTCAGCTCAAGATCAGCTCCTCTACAGCTTTCCAAATTCACTTTGCAAGTCTTGAGCATAGGACTCCTACTGTGACACTCTACATGAGAACAAAGCTACTACTATGCCTTTTCACCAGATACGTACTGTAGATCTTAGGGGCCACCTCTGCGTTTTTGTTCCGCAAGTATATGTTGTAACTGGTGATGCAGCCCATTTGCTGATGGTCGGGGATTTCATCCCATGAAACCCGAGCGCCGTCTGCCTCTGCTGTTGCGTAAACCTGGGGTCCAGCTGCTGGTGCTGCAAAAAACAAGACTGTCTTTTTTTAAAGTCAAATGGTCAAGCTTGTTTAAACATAATACTTCAAATGGTATTACCATAGTTTACCTTCCTGTCTTGAGTATCCCCTGGTTGAAGCCACTTGTCCAGCTCTATTGTTATAAAGTGCAAATACATTGATGTGATAGCATGCACGATGCTTTATGTTCTCTGAAAGAAGAGGGTAACACTGGATATGTAATCAAAATATTATTCACTTAGTAAATTACACTGGGGTTGAGATTCTATTTTATTCTTCAAATGGAGCAAAAAGCTGCTGATAACCGTAGCCTCTTGTCTGGCAGTCTTGAACGGTGTGTGTGAGAAATGTATCCATGGGCAGGCTAGAACACAAGCTGTTCTGGAATGTGAACACCTGTTTGTGGACTGGATACCGCTCTGGCTGCCACTGGTGAATGAAAGCTTGAAGAAAATCTCTTCGCACAATTTAGTTATAGGGAAGCAGAAGAGAAGCAAGCAGTGTAAAGCAGCTTGTAGGTTTAATATACATGCTGCACAGGGTTGCTGTGGCTTGTGGGATGCTAGTAACTTGTTTTCCTCTGGTGGAGAACAAGATAGTGAGGTCCTTGTGAAGTCAGTTGGGAGCAAGCTGATGTGCAATAGTAGTAGCACAGCCAATTTAGTTTGTTATTCATTATTATTTTAATATCTAGATAGTTCTTCAGCATGCTCTGCACTGATCCTTTGGGACTTGCTGGGATGAATAATTAACCATTGTTTGACTCAGGAAGGTGATGGAGTTGTATGCTTTGTTGCAGAGTTCAGGGGTTTGTCCAGCACTCATCTTATTTCATATGGAAAGGATGACTATTCACAGTCCATTTAAACAAAAATAAAAATCTACTTATCAGTTACAAACATTCAGGAATTACTGACAATATAACCATGCAGAACTTGACTTAGGGAAGGGTGATCAATGAATATGTTTAAAAATTCTTCGAAACAACTTCACTCCGTGGGAGCGTTTCTAAATGGAATGATATTTCAATAACGTTCTACTTCTAAATTACAGTTACCTGAAATGACTGTAGACAAGTCGGATGCCAGAAGCTTTATCCAGTTTAGATGGTGTCTGGAGCTGGTATTTCTCTGTCTTCTTACCCATTCCACTATGTATCCATTGATGAATGATGAAGGATTACTGGGAGGCTCCCAAGTGACAAAGATGCTGTTGTTCCCCTTTGATGTAGCAAAGACGCTCCGAGGAGGAGGTAAATCTTAAGGGAGCAGGTGGAGGGGAGGGGGAAGATCATAACAAACATGTTGTTATGCTTCTTTAACCTCTTATAAGTGGTAGATACTACCTATTTTTCACAATCTGTTGTATTTTGGATTAACAGATTTGACATAGTGCATCTTTTAATTGTAGCTGCTGCCTTTCTGCAGCTTAATGCTCTGCAATGTACACGTAATAAAAGCAGCCATTTTCAGAGTCATGGCTTATTGACAGACTAAATCTATTGAAACTAGTAAAAGGGCTGGAGTGTTAAAATTTCCTACTGCTAATTAAATACAGGCTTCAGGGAAAAATTAATAGGACCATTAAAATTGACTTAAAAAAAAGTGGATGCCGCAGGAAGCAATTGGGATGAAGTTGTACCCTTAGCTCTTATGCACACTTGCCTTGGAGTGCAGCTCAATTGGTTGTTCTCCCTATTAGGCACTCATAGGTCATCTAATATTTAGAAGCAGGAGCCATCTGGCACCGGTAACCCTCTTAGAAGAATGGGTGCAACAGCTTAAACAGCACCTGTTCTCGACACATCCACTGCCAGGTCTCACCTGCAGTTGGAGCAATAAACCAAACTACTGTATAAGGCAAAAGGGGATTTAAAGGAATGATATGTGAGAGACAAAATAATGGTGCAAAATCCTACCCCTCATCCTTTTCCCAAACCCACAGGCTTATGTTGCATCATGAGATGGCAGTCAAAGTATTCAGAGCTTAACACATCTATACCCAACCCTGAGTTGCTGTTAATGCTGCTTGCACTCAGGAACCGCCTGGCTCTCGTTTCCAGGCAAGAGTCACAAGTGCACGTGCTCCACGCAAGGGTGAAACCCTTGCCTTCACGTTCAGCCTGTGTCCCTTTTCCCTGTAGAAGGGGAAACTGATACCAAAGCTGGATCATCAAGTTTCTGCCTACCTGAGGATGAGCATTGGATATAATCTGACTATAAGACAATGGTAGCTGAATTGCATACATAAAGTAGCTCTTTTACCCACAAAATAGCCATGTAGCAATGGTGTCTATACGCCTTTCTATTTAGACAGTGAACAGGGTCTATGCTAGTGATCTGAGCAGGTAGATCAGGCTGCCTTTGTGGGAGGTACCTGGAGGATGTTAATGCATAACAAAATAAGCAACATGTGGAGGACATGCAGAGTTCATTACTACCACAGACATGGACAAGCACTAAGAGGGATCCTATTTACATTGCAAATAAGCACTGACACTTCTGTACCAGAAAGCAATCTGTGCTAGTCTAGATTGCTGTCATCCCTTAATCATGGCTAATTGAGTTCATTTACTAAAAACTGTTACAAGGTCACAAGTGCTTACAGGAAATCCTGCTACTAATTGGTTATGAACATTATTACAAATGAACAATTGTTTAAGACTGATCAAAACTAATCTTAATTAGTACAAAGTAAAAGGATAGCTTTTTATAAGTCTTGTGCTGCAGAAGCATTTGTCTCGGCATACAGAATGTCACTCCTTTGCCCAAGATGGAGACAATGGCCTTAAATGTATGCTATTTTTGTAGTACTACAGGCTGTGAAGGAACCATCTGTTCTCTCTCCCACCTTGGAAGGGATAATGTGCAAGCAGAGGACTACGGATGCTGGGGGCCCAGGGGCCCCTCTGTAGTGCCACGTCAGAATACAGACATTGCATATGGTGCTACAAGACACCCTGCTACAAAGAAGTTCCTCTCTCCTGTGTAAAGAGGAATATTTGTAGTAAATCTGCCATTTTTTGTTGTTACAAAGTGGCTGCATGTGTTGGTCTTTAGTGCAGGAAGGGTGTTCTTAGCACGAAGAATGTAATGTGCGCACATACCCAATATCACTTCTATCGATTCAAGCAGCAAAGGTGTTTACCTAAAACATTCAGATGAGTACTAATGGATGTAGGAGGAGAGGTTCCTTTTGAGTTATGAGCACAGACCGTTATGTTATAGTTCATCGTGGGGATAACCTTAGCATAGTGAGTTTGCGTGGTAGTGTTCACTTCTGCTGCTTTAGGACTTCTGTGGCTTTCTTCTTGAAAGGTCACACTGTAATGCAGGATCTTTCCTCTTGCTTTTGATTCACTTAAAGCCTACAATGAAAAACAAATTGTAACTTACCCTCAGGAAAATAGCAGGGGGATCAGAAAAATGAAGCAGGGGGAAGTGCGGTAGAGATCTACAAAAGCTTTTTGGAGCACATTTCAGGGCTCTGTTCACTTGAAGTTAATTGGCTGAAGTGCACTGAGCATTCCCCAGCCAGAGGCAAAAGTCTAGCAGCCCGGGGTGGGGGTTGCAAAAGGAGCAGAATTGGGAGAGGAGACAGCTTGTGTGTTGTCTCCCCCAGCACCCCAGTTTTCCCACCTGGAGGAGCAAACAGCCCTTCCCCTATCCATCCCCAAGCTTTCTCCTCCCCGTGCCTTTTCTGACCCCTTCCCCGGGGATGCTAGGCTTTCGGTGCCGGCTAGGGAATGCTTTCCCCAGCCTGCAGCATTTATCTTGTTGCAACGAAATGCCACAATATGGCTGCTTGCTGAGGAGTTTCCCAGCAAGCAGCCAAGTGGCCATACCATGGCATTTCATTGCAAATCACTTTTTTTTTTTTCCATGAAAATCTCTTAATTCTGTGACCTTTCACAAAAATGTGAAATCACAATTTAAACCAGGCCCTATTTAGCAGGTCCTTTCATTTCTGCTCAGTTTAAAAAGAAAAGAAAATATTCTAGCAGAGATGGGTACATGCTAGATGCAGATCTTGGTACAGTTTTGGTTTTTTTTGGGGGGGGGGTGTTCTTTCTAGGGGGGGCATGGGTTGGTCAGTCGGTCTGTCTTGCTTTTGTTATGAAAGTCTTACGAAATATTAGCAGTTCATTTAGGTGCTGGAAGCATCTATTATTGTTAGAGAAATGGCAAACACAACAATGAGATGCTGGCTGAAGTCCTATGGCATTCTTATAGGAAACTTATCTGGATGATTTAACAGGCCACACTGGCCTTAAAAGTTATACTTCTATGCCAGGATGCTCATTAAATCTCTGGCAGAGAAAATCCCAGTCATTTACTAATTGCACAGCAATCTCTTTTTGTTCTAATGACTACCACTTCACAATACTTTTAGGCCACCAATGCACAAAAACTAGTGGGGAGCTACTACATCTTTTGCAATGGCCATAGGGAACTTGGGGCAGTACAGACATTACACTTTTACCAGTGTAAGTGATCAGAAAGCAGTCTATACCCATACTAGAACAGAAATTTGGCGCACACAGACTGGTTTAAAATGGTGGAACCCAGTCTAAGATTTGCCCCTCCCCGACACCCACAGAAGGGCAAATGTGTGTTCTGATCTACACTACACTGCTCACAGAAAACCATGCATCTTGGATCACTTACACCTTGGGTCTTTGAATGTCTGTACCTAGCCTTAACCTATAAAATTAGAATAATTCTATCTGTAGTTCAGGAATCTACAGGTTGGTTTAAAAATGCTACAGGAAAGTTGCTCCCTGTTCAATTCTATGGGATTTTCTTTAAGGGAAATATGACTGTCTTACTTCCCCTTCAATGTAGAGAGGGAGACAAAACTTTAAGTTTTTTCCTTTCTTTCTTTTTGTTGGATCTGTGGTAAAATATGACTTCTGTCCTCTGGTGGCTCTAGGAAGCAGTGTCAGCATCCATAAAGATGTTTCCATTAGCTAACAACCCTGAGTTCAGCAATGCTACTTGGCTTTGTTTAAACCCCAGGGGGAAAAAAGCTGTTTAACTTTGTGTACATCTAAAATTTAATTCTAATCTTGCTTCTGTGTAACTACGTTCTCTGCCACAGCTGAAGTCATGTCTGAGGCTGGAGTTTTCAAAGAAGCTCGAGGCAGTTGGTACCAAATCAAATAGGGAAAATGGAATTTGGGAATCCAGGTTCATCCCCATTTGAAAATCCCATTGTAGCTTACTGAAAATGATGCTACCTTTTTTCCACACTGAAATGCAGCAAAGGATCTTTTCTTACATTCTCTTGCATTACATTTCTATTTCTGCTCTGCTCACAAATCTTGTTAGTATGTCTTAAGTGTTGTTTTTCTAGAAATCTGAGTCTCTCTGACTCTTCCAGTAAATAACAACTAACATTGAGCTAGGCTCTAATTACAAGAGCAGCAACAAATATCAGTATGGTAACCAACGACAAAAAGCCATTGAACTGGAGATGCACTTAAGTGTTGCAACTGGAGGGGGAGTCAAGCTGACATATCTGGCATTGGAGTAATTTTTCCTACAATACAAGAGGACATGAATCGTTTCTGAGAAATGCAAAGGAAAATAATCACTGCTTATGTACAAAAAAGAACTTTTAATTGCCTGTGTCCTCTTACTGCAGTAACTAATGAACAGGTTTTTTGGCCTATATCAGTCCTGTAAGCACTAACTAGAATAGTGAGGGACACCTTTTTGGCAGTTGTGCCACAGACTAGCAGTTCCCTAAGTGCCACTTGAATCCTCTTCCTCTGCCTGATCTTCTGCACTCCTTCCTGCGCTACTTGCCACCATGCTGCCTGTCCTCTGCTGTGTGCCACACAGAGGCTGCCTGTACCACTTCTGGCACCCCTATCTTTTTAGTCATTCTAGTTCAGGGGTGGCCAACCAAAGCTGTTAAATCCTTGGTCTTTTTTAATAAATAGGACTAATATGGTGAAAGATATTCCTGTACCACTAACAAGTTCTTCTAAGTGTGTACACATGGCAATTGGGCTACAGTTTCTCCACCAAGGTCTTTCTTCCAACCCCACGATATCCAAGGGTTCTTTCTGTGCAAGGCAAGGCCTGTTCGATAGGGCCTTAAATTCAGACAGTCTTCTGAAGGTAATCAAGAGAGTTATTACTTCCTGGAAATAATATACCAATACATGCCTTTCTTCCTTTCCAGGAAAGGTTCAGTCTTGCCTCTCACTTATTTGCTGTCTGAGGAACTGGAAACAACCTGAGATACCTGGAAGGCTGTCAAGAACAGTTGCTAGAACAAATGACCGTCAGGACTATGGTCTGTCACTTTAGGGTCACTTTGTTCAAATTGGCTACTTACTCAGGAAGTGCTTTGAACTTCCAAAACTTTCTTAAAATATGTAGTTTGAGGCTCTGAATCAACTCAGCCCTTACCCATTCCAATTATTTCAAGATGAGGTAATGCTTTTCTGAATAAGCAAGCTATTTATAGTAATAGCCGCCTTTGCTAGAAAATGACATGCATGCTGACTACTTTCAGTTCTTCTATAACAGGCTGTCACTTCCTACTTACTCTCTCTTCTCAAAAAAAAAGGCGGGTATTGTAGTTATAATCTCAGTGAGCCCCTATGGCACTAACTCTAATCCCTTGTCAGAAATGTGCTGCAAGCCAGCTCATCTGCTTCTAGAGGCAATGCATTTTCACAATAGAAAAGGCCTGGGTATTTGAAGAAGCAGAAGTGCATTCTGTGTGACCTAGAAGTACCAGTTGCCATGTCCTCGGCTACTAAGTGCATACAAGACTACCCCCTTCCTTGGTGAGGGCCTGCACCCCCTTGAGCAGCATCCTTCCCAGCATCATGGTCTCAGCATTTTGTCCCCAAACAACAGTCCTCACGGCTCCAGGGGGTGTGTCTGTGATCTTTCCTAACTCTCTCTTGGTGTTGGGTGAGCCAATCACCCATGACCTCCATTCTTTAAGGGGTTGATTAAACTGCTGCTGAAAGTGAGATCTTAAGGAGGAAGCTTGTTCTTTTTGCCATCCTGCATAGCTGGGCACTGGCCCCTAAAGTGAGTTGGCTGGGCTCCAGCTCTGCCTTCCACAAACAGGGCCCATCCTCCCCCAAACGAATTTGTGGTTTGGGTGATCATCTCTGTTCATTTAAAAAAAAAAAAAATGGAAAAAAAAAGGAAAAAAAAAAAAAGTAGAAGCAGAACTCTACTGACATCAGGAAAAGTACAAGCTCTCTGTCTCTGTCCTTCTTCCCCCACTTTGGGCAAAGAATGTACCCATGCCTCCAGTTACACAGACTCACTAAAAATCTGTGTGTGCTGCTACTAAATTGATAACGAACATTGTTTAGGACTGGACTTTGTGTTTTGCCAAAAGCAGAAGCCAAGAGGTGGAATCCTTATAACACGAATTGAGTTGCATCACACTTTTCTTTTACCTATCCTGTTACAAACAATACCTAAGATTACTACAACAGAGATTAGAGGAGAAAAACCCGTTTCTTTCAGATGCACAAAAAACTCTGCTCTGTTTCACTGTTTCCTCTCTACAGTGGACTGACTTGGTCTTGTCTGGTTCTTTCATGCAGCAAGAAAACACTTTAAAAAAAAAAGCAATTTTATAATCAAACTGGCAGGGACCCAGGGCAAATATAGTAACTGAAACTACCTTGAAGACCTTATTTGAAACCGATCTGAAATAAAACTGATAGTGTCACTTTCATATTTTCATCTTTATGGCAAAAAAACTAAGCGCATGCAGAACACCTTTTTGACTGTGCAATACTCTGTTTACTGTTGCAGTGAACACTAAAGTCTAAGTACCACATTGGACATGTGGTTAGTCTAATAAAAATATCATCCGCAAAAATCCTTGCCCCTTGCTTCTTTCCTATACCATCATGGCTATGATCTCACTCTGTTTGTATCATATAAATGAGGCTGCTGGATGTCTGGTCTGCTAAAGAAAATGTTGCTAACTCCCTGATCCTATTGCAAATCTTGCATCTTAAAGCTGCAACTACTGGAGTCAAAGTATTATTTAAGAATGTGTACTTTCACTTAACAAGGCCTCAGCCTCATGCTTCTAAAGAGAAGCTTGACAATGTGACTTGAGTAGCCTGAAGACTCAAAAGCAGAATGCAAAAAAAATGAACTCTTTAATTTTTTTAAGTAAATATAAAGATTTTTTTTTTTCTGCGAGTTATGCATGTTCGCAATACTGGAGAAATTCAATGTTCTTACTGTCTGCAAAGACACTTGTGGTTTGGTTTTGTGTGTTTTTTGTTTTGTTTTGTTTGTTTGTTTTTCTGTTCAGCGCCTCCAGGAGGCAAGTCAAGCCAGTACAATGGGATATTGCTAGTAGTTTCATATTCTGGTATCACTAGAGGGCCCCAAGAATTACTTGGAAATTACAGAAGATCAAGATAAGAGGACTCTTCTGGTTGTAGTGTCTGTCACTCACAAGTTTCATGTGGTGATTCAACTTCGATTTGTCTTGCAGAGAAAGGAAGATGAGCAAAAGATTTTTCTGAAAGCAGCAGAGGGGAGCCTGTTCATGCAGTGTACAGGGCTGTAGGCAACATCTTCCTTGCCCTGGTCTTTACTTGGATGGCACAACTCTGCCAATAACAATGCAAAACGGGCAGGGGGGAAGATGTATTCTCCTCCTCTTCTGAATAAAAGATTGCATTTTCAAACCTCAGATTCCAGAATGTCTTAAATTTCAGTTCTCACTGCTAGCAGGGAAGAGGAAGAGATTAGGACACTTGGGGATGAGGGTGTGAATATTATTTTCCCTTATCCCCTGGGAAGGGAGGTGAAATTACCTGCGAGGATAAGCCTTATAAAGGAAAAGAGTAAAAAATGCTAATTGGGGGTATGCTTTTATTTCTCAGGCTGTGTGCTTCTCCAGCTTCTGAGACCAACCCCCCCCCCCCCCCCCCCACCAAAAAAAAACCCAAACCAAACCAAACAAACAAACAAAAACCCAAAAAACCTTCTCCGCTAGGCACCAGCTAGTCTGTCTGATTGCCCTTCCTGGTGCATCCTTTCTGCACCAGCCAATAAAGAGAAGACTCAATTTCCCTTACACCACAAGCGCAGGTTAGCTGCGTCTTCCTCAGGCTGAATCCTGTGTCGACACGGTCTGTGCCCTAAACTGTTTTACCTTCTTTTTTTTTTTAATTCACTTTATATTAAGAGACTCTTACCTTCCAAAAGAGAGTAACAGTTTGTCTTTGGGAATCTATATCCTGCATTACGTACCACACATCTAACAGCCCAACTGGCACTAGTTGGAAAAGAAAATGAGTGTTAATGAGAGCACTGTGACGCATATCAGCAAAATGTTAATAGTAATGATGTTGTTAACAACAGTCTTATAACTTGGCCCATGTATAATGGTCAGAGATGAGGGCACTTAAGAAATGTATTATTGGATGGGTGATGAGCACCAGTAGCAGGACTACAGACCGATTATACCAGGAATGGCCCTAAAACAAAGGAGGCAATAACATTCTGGGGTACCCCTTCATATCTAGGGCATAAAAATGAGAGATGGTCATTGTCATAAACACATCTGGTTGTGCTCCCAGAGCTCTAAGTCTCTTCCTACTGTCTTGCTGCTTGTCCTGAAGAACAGACCAATTTTGCCTCAAGATAACTCCTTATCCCGGCAAGCCTCAGCTCCACTACCCTCATACCAGACCTTAGCTCTAGCAGGGGAATCCCTGCTAGCTCCAGGTGGCTTCTGCTTGGGTTGTAAAAGAAGGTTAGGTCCCTCTGTCGTCATCCCCACCCCTGCCCCCCTGCTGTGGAACGGGACAGCCTGGAACATGGCTCGCTGTGAGATCATTCTCTACCACAAGCAACCAGTAAAGTAACAAAACAATGAAAGGATTGTCTGCAACATCCAGAAGGTTGGGGCTCCTCTTCCCTCTGGTGTCTGCTTCTTGCACCACCCCATGACGTTGGGCACCAGTGTGATGCCACTCCCTCACTCAGGAAGCTGAGGGTAGGACTGGGGCACCTGTGCCAGTGCATCCATGTGCCCAGTGTGGTGTGCCTGGGGAGCCCATAGCTTACATTAATGCAGCCCCTGCAATATAAGGCCCTGCTGGTGCAGCCCATGCAATTTGCAGCCCTGGGTTGCTAAGAAATTGGACAGTCCTGTTTCATGTTGTGTGTTTTGCCATTTTTCCAGCTAAATGCTTCCCTGCAAGCTGTCCTAACTGAAATGTTTTCACTGAGCTGAAATCTAGCAGCTCAACAGGCATCCAGAAAGTTAAGTGAAGGAAACTGTTGAGGGGGGAGGGGAGTTCACACCTTCTTGTAGCAATCAATGCTTCATACAGAAAGTGATGCTGTCAGTAGTGGCAAACAGGGTGAGTAATTGTAAGATCCTGTAAATATCTTAGTAACTTGCAAAAAAGGAGACTGAAACACCAACCCCATTCTGCTAATAATTAAAAAAAAAAAAAAAAAGGGGGGGGGGGAGGTGGAAGGAAAGGTATACCTAAGATAAAAGAAGTTGAAACTAAGCACACCTTTGAATGCAGACTTCCAGAAACTCTCATTTGAGAACTGAAACTTTGTAGGACCTTGCTGCATACAGTTCAATTTGAAGTCAAGCCAGCAGACATATGACCCCACAGCATGAGCAACATGCATCTGATATTAGAGTTGGCAGTGACTGATATTAATCTCTTCGGTCAGGCTGTATGTTCCTGGAAATGTCAGCTCTTCCTAATGCGCAGAGTAGTGAAAATGCCTCATGTTCATCTCATACTCTATTGTGGGTTTAGCTGCTTCCAGTACAAATGGCCAGATTCTGCTCTGTCACAACAGTGTGGAGCTCAAGGGACTTGTGCATTCAGCGTCCTGCATTTCAGTGACAAAGGTGGCACTTTAACTAGAGCTTGTCAAATGAGCTTTAGTTAAAGTGCCCCCACCGCCATTTTGAAGAACAGGGAGGCTCAATACATGAGACACTGAGGTTGCTGGAGCATGCTAATTAGCATGATAATTAGCACTCTCCAGCAGACTAAATTAATTAAGTCTACGCCACCACACTGTAATTACAGCACGTTGGAGGAGACGTCTTACACATCTGCAGGCACCTCAAGGTGCTGCCCCACCTCCCGCTTGCCTTCAGACTAACACTGCTTAGCTTGCTCTCTCTGCTCCTGGATGAGACAAATCAGGTAGTTTTCTAGCCCGCTCACCAGGCTCCTCAGCAGTCTGCCAGTCTTGCCCCTGGTTAGCTGCTCCCAGCTCATGGAGATCTAGGAACACTGGTTCTCAACTTGCGCTGTTTATGATTCATCACCACTAGGTTTCCAGTAGCCCCTCAGGCACAGCATCCTAATGCTTTTGGTTACTCAGGACATCTGTGAGCAAAGACTGAATCCTGGGTTGCTGTGCTACTCAATTAACACAGGTGGTGAGAAAAAAAGGTTTTGCTTTTTCCCCAACTAAACGACCACAGCTCTCCAAGCTGCCTGGCTCCCAAGCTCTACTAGCTTCTTGGCTCTCAGCTTGGCGGGCTTCTGGGACTCTAAGCTACATGCAGAGCTTCAGAAACACTGAAAAATGTTCTTGTCCGTCTCTCTCTCTGGATTTACACCACTGTACCTGAGTAGAACTTGCCCCAGATTTTGTATGCATTTGGTTTAACTTGTTCTCAAATTATTTCTATACAGATTTTTACACACAAGCTAAATGCAACAACCTGCACATTTTTTTTTTTTTATTACCAGCTTCCGGAGTCCGTGTTTGAAATGTACTCCAGTCACTCCATATTCCACGGCTGGGATGAAACCTGCAGCTAACCTGAAATTCATACTCTGTATGTGGCTTCTGATCATGCAGGCTGTATCTTCTAGTACTTAACCAGTTAACCTTTAATGAAATTAAGGTTTAAGCATATTTAATAAGGGCTAAAGACAGCAATGCTCTGAATTTTTTATGTTTGAATCATGTGCAGCAAAAAAACCCCTTTAAAATTAATGAAAAACTAATTCTGAGCAGCTTCGAATAACCTATGATAAAAGAACCATAATGAATTCTTGCAAAGACTTGCAATTCTGTGAATTCTTTAGGGGGGGGAAAAGCCCACTATTTAACTATGGGTAGATTATCACATCTTCCACAGTTTAATGTTTTACACACTATTTCTACATTTTTATGCTATTACATTTATTTGAAGCCTGACTTGGCTCCCATTTAAAGGCCTCCATTAACTTCAGTGGGAGGTGGGGTACTTGTTTAACTTAACAAATGGAAGCTATGTGATTTCATTTTAAGTTATAAAAAAAAAGTCAGAAATACTTTTGTGTGTGAACAAAGGGTTGTGCCAAACACTCAGGTTCTTCTCTGGCAAAGACTCAAATGTCTGACTTCAGTGGGACTATTCATATAACTATAGTAAAGAAAACCCCAATAATCAACCAGTCCCACCCCACCACAAAGTAGTATTACCGTAGTCCACTGCTGGCTGGTAATTGGTCGATATCTCAGTCTAAAGCGTTGTGTTGCTTGTTGATCCTGCCACAAAATGGTGCAATTTGTTGCAGAATTATTGTCAAATTTCACTGTAACATCTGTTGGGGAGCGAGGTTTCACTAGTAGCAAAGACAAAAAAAGGCCACTTAGATATACGGTAGAATGTAAAATGTAATGCTGTAGTAGCAATAGCCCTTTAGTTATTCAGACTACTTATTACATTTATTTAGATTTGCACTGGCATATTCAAACATTTCTTACCAAGCACCCAGAATACACTAAAATAAACATTTACCTATGTCTATTAACATGAATGTGAGTGGCTGTGAAAAAGCACTTCCCAGTCCATTTGAAGCAGCAACCACAGCTGTGTAACTGGATTCAAAATTCAGCTTTTTTCTCAGATCCAGTAAGCCATATTTATTATTCACATTCTCTTCTAAAAAACTGAAGATATCTGTTCCATTTGACAGCCTAGAAAAGAAGAGCAATTCTTGCTTAAAGTTTTCAACACACATTCTATGGGACAGATGTAACAGGGTGAACTTCCCTCTTTATCTCTGGACAACTATGCAGGTTTAGACCAGGTGGGAATCTGGCATTGTTTCTTCTCATTAATATACAACCTTCTTCAATTGATGGCCACTTCTAATGGAGAAGAAATGACATGATCTGACAGATTAGCACTTAACTGTAGTTGTTTTAAACCACAGGTGTTGAACTAGAGGCCAGACTAGGACTGATCCCCCTGTTCAGTGCTCATGGCAGCTGGGCCAAGCTCACATACTGCACACAGCATATGGTGGCCCCAGAGCTCTCTGTGCACATGGGGCTAACACAGGGCATGCACTGCCCGCATTGTGCAGCCTGGACCTAGTGCTGCAGGCAACACAAGGAGTTGGTCCAGAGCACTGCATGCAGCCTTTGCCCCAGCCCCACTATGTCACATCCAGAGTATTCCCTGTGCTAACGCTGCATGCACAGTGAGCCCTGGTGCCAGTGTGTGCTCCATGCAGTGCATGAACTGGCCTGAACTGGCCAGGCACATTGCATGTAGCACAGGTGGCCAGTCTATGGCATGTACCATCCCACTGGACTGGCACTTTGTGCTCATCCCAGCATGGCCTAATCTGCACTAGTCCCAGAGCGAGCACGCAGGGCTGTGCCATCAGGGCAACACATGCAGTGCCTGCCCTGGACCAACTCCATGTTGTGTGCAGAACATGTGGCACTGAGTCCAGCCCACGTTTTGCATGCAATGTGGGGGACTGGGGATGGGTTGGAACAGTGACCCCATGGGCCAGATCACGCAACTCCACAAGCCAGATCTGGCATGCAAGCCATATGTTTGATACCCCTAGTTTAAATACTTTATACCACAAATGTAAAGCAAACTGCTAAAATGATGCTGGGCTGCAAGTATTTGGGTAGATTACTTCTATAACAATGGAAAAATAAACTACATTGTCTTTGTTAAGAACAGTGAGCAGAGAGGTATGTGGTGACTAGGAGTTTTGTCTGTTTGTTTTTGGTATGTCTTTTTTTTTTTTGCATAGTTTATGTGAAAGAGTTGTCCAAACACAGAACTTAAAGCCATAAGATTGACTAGGATAGTCCCAGTCCACCAATAACACCTTCTGGTCTGTCACTAACTTTCAGTCTGAGATTAAGTGAGCAAACCCTTTAACCTCCTTGCCTCCTTCTCTTAACCTCTGAAGTAGAGATGCTTGCATCTGCATGACAAGGTGTTTGTGGCTGACTAGCCTATCTTAGTTAAGGGCTGTAAAGTGCTGTGAAGATGCACAAAGGTATAGACATGCTAATTAACTGTCAAATGTACTGTGAGAAAAATCTGAGACATTCTTCACATATTTTCCTCCTTTTACTTGTCATTTGATTTCTCATCATACTTTTGGATTGGAGGGTGTCAAGCTTCTACAGGCAGTCCTCAACTTACAACATTTATAAATTGACACCCTGTTTCAACTTTCTGACATCAGTTTTGACTTTACAATGCTTGATTCAGCGTGACACCATGCCAGCGAACAAGTTCGCTGCGTCGCCCATCTCCCTGGAGAACATCTGGACACTTTCTTTAAGAAAGTAGACAAGACTCCAGAAAAACTTGCAGCCAAGACTCCCTCCCAAGAGCCCTTCAAAAAGTCCAACAACGTCACTTCAAAGAAGTCCTTCCAAATCAGTATGATTGCTATTTACAATATAAATACATTAATGTAGCTATACAAAAAACTAGAACTCGTTTTCAAAATCATACCTTCTATTAATGTAGCTATATTATCTGTAATTAATGTAGCTCTATTACTCATCTATAATTGATTAAGTACAAAACTCTGGGTTATTTTTGGTGAAAATAGGGTATCAGGCCTTGGTTCAGGAACCAATCCCCCATTTATAACTTTGCTTCCAATGGGAAAATCAGTTCTGAATTGCAACTTTTTGACTTAAGACACGGTTTTCAGGAACCAATTGTGTCGTATGTCAGAGGACTGCCTATATTACCTGTACAAACAGCAATGCTATCTGGTAACCAGAACTAAAAATACTGACCATCAGTATTAAACTACATCAGTAGTTTAATTTAGGAATGGGGCAACCAATTAACAGCCCTGGGCACTAACTTTGGGGGGCAGGGGGCACAAAAATACCTGCGGCTGCAATGGCAGCTGACTTGCACTGTGGCAGCCAGCCCTGCCCAGGTATCATGTGGCTGGTGCAGGTGTGCAGCTGCCCAGCTGTGCCTCTGCATACCAGGAGGGAAAGGGGAACCAGCTGATACAAAAAGCCTTTGGGAGGCCATTCTGGCTGGAGGGCAGTTCAACGTGTTCAGCTGTCTCCAAAGGGCAAAACACCATTCTGAGTGGAAAGAGGTCTTGATAAAGTGCTTGTCATCTCCTGTACTTTGTGACTGAAAGAGACTTGATTTACTTCTCCTGGCACCTCAAGGTGCAAAGTTTGTGTGCAGCTCCCTACCGTCATCCTCTGTTGGAAAGCTTCCACAGTGGACTCTGGTCTGCTCTGGTGGGGGTATTAATAGGATTAGAAACTAAATCTCTCTTCTATCTCTGGTATCTGAGCAGCAAAGGAGGATAACACATTTCTAAGCCATTGCCACTAGCCAGGTTGCAAGTCACAGCTATAGGCCAGTGCTTCCCAAACTTTTCCTCAGCATGACCCCATTTATGCCCCATTTCCTCAGCATGGCCCCTCTCTCCCAACCCACAGCCCCCCTACCCCTGCAACCCCATCCACTGATCTTGCGACCCCATCTGGGGTCATGACTTGCAGTTTGGGAACTGCTGCTATAGGCTCTAGGTCTCTTCTTGGAGGTACTTCCAGTCATACAGGAACAGGCCAGAGAGTAAGTGAGGGCATCCCTGGAGCAGAGCAAGCTGCTTTCCAGTATTAAACATTAACTTCCAAGGGGAAAGCATCACTTGGAACATGATGCAGTCTTTGTACTCTTGTGGTCACGTAGGGGCTGTGCTGCTATAGATAAAAACATGAGCTGACAGATGCTGTATGCAACTAGAATAACCTTTAGTTCCCTGGGAATCTTGCACTACCTCTACTTTGCTCCTCCCTAAAAAACTTCTACCTTGATAAAAAGGAGTTGGTCTGCCAGAAACAGTAAAGATTTTTGCCCACGGAGATATTACTTGCTTCTACGTTTAAGGGATCCCCGTCCATCAGTTACTTACTGCAGCATGTATGTAGTGTTTATGTGGGTAAATCTTCCTTTATCCCATCTACAAGTTGGATTGCCATCTTCTCCAAACTGAATACAGGATACATTTGTTGGCTGATCTGGAGGATCTTAAGCAGATTTTCTTGTCAATAGTTGGAGAAGAAATAGGTAACTGTTTTTCACATGAGAAGTCTGGTATGTTTTTTGTGTTTTTAGGCCCTGTTTAGAACACACCTATCCTTTAAATCAGGCTATTTTTTCACAGGAGACCAAGCTAAGGGCCTAATCATCACTGACTATTCTGCACAATTTGTCTCTCCTAACAGGAGGCTCCCAATGGACATGAGCCTAAATGTGCACAGCTCTCTACAGAATCAGGTCCAAAAGCTTTGCTTACAGCAACTCACTGCTGGCCCCTTAAAACAAAACACACCAACGGGAAACACCCCTTGCACCACACCAGTTAATACAGACTACTTTGAATGCTCTGGGATCCCATTAACACAGATTCTTATGATCCCTGCTGGGGTGGGAGGACTGCACGGAGCTTGCCTTGCCCCCAAACCACAGATCTGGGGATCACCTGGAAGCCAGCTCCATCTATTCAGAGACCCTTTTCCAGTAGTCCCTATATCGGACTCTTTCCCAGACCCATACTGTCGTGGACCCTTCCATATAACACTTCCTGAGGATCTTTCCCTTCCACACCAAATGTTTGTGCCACATTAATCCAGTTTGTTTCGTGGGGGGAAGGACAATACACAAACACACAGGGACAGTGATGCATGTGTCCAAATTGTCCCCAAAGAAATGACAAGGAGACAAAGACAATTTTGTCACATACATCCTCCCATATGTGGTATTCAGTATATGCAGAGCCCTTTGGGTACCATGTTGCCTGGTCTAGGTAACCGCCTTTCAGCCCACAGTACTTTAGTATAAGTGAATTAAATCTACCCATCCCCTGGTGCCCTTTTGGAAGGAGTCCTCCCATTTTCAGCTTTTGAAGCTGTCCTCAGGGGCACAGTGCACTTGCCAGCCAGGGGAGAATGCGCAAGAATAACAAATAGCGAACCAATGTTTCCTTACTTCCAGATTCTATATCGATTCCACAAATGAGCTTTTTTGTGTAGTCGCATAACAATTTGCAAGTAAACACAAGTCTGCCATAGTCAAGAACTGAAATGTCAGTGCTTATTTCAGTGCCATGAATGCTTTTTATGTCAGAGCCATTATGGAATATGGCTATCTTGTTGCATCGCTCGTGTTGTGTTAGCCGGCATGAGAGGGTGATATTAGATCCGTACGAGACTTGAGAAGCAGTGTTTGAAGACATATTTCCTTTCTGGCATTTTTCTGCAATACAATGGGGAAAAACAAATAGTTAATTAGTGCAAGAACTATAAGGCAAAAGAAAATCCTTCATTAGTAGCTGCACAACAATTCAGGGTTCTAGATTATACCTGTTTATTGTACACTTTAGTAAATGATTATTACCTGTTTATTGTACACTTTAGTAAATGTTCACTGATTTGATTAAAAAAGAATCCTGAACAAAAGCCCAACTGCTTTATTTCATAACATACAGTATGACCCAAGTTAGCACTAACGGGAAATAAAGTTAAACTATTTTAAAGTAAAATGGCCCTTTCAGACCCTGGGAATCAATAAAAATCAAAGAGAGGAAGGAGACCAACTTTATAACCAGTTGAAGTGGGTAATGGAAAATGATAGAACATATTTTCTATTTACTTATTTGTCATTTTCTGGCAATCATTTACATGCAAGATACATCCCTCACATAACCAACAGCAGTCATCTAATTGGGGAGAGGGGGGACAAAAAACCTCTTACTACAGGTTATTTCCTGCCTACAGCCTTGAATTTGCATTTTCAGTTTTGGTTGTAAGTGCTGTGGAAGTTGTCCATTCTTGCTTGTATTATGCATGTTTTGTTCTGAAAACCATTGCACCTTTTTGCTTTGCACTTTGTATAGTTTAACTGTACACCGTGGGTGTATGAGGCTGTCAAATGAGAACACTACTATCATTTACCTACTACAAACAGATGCAACTGCAAAGAGGTACTGGATCTGCCATCTAACAGTGTTGAATCTACTGTTAATGAACTTTATAAGGGAATTAAAGAGCAAATACAGGGTGACAACGAAGTAACAACCACCTAAAGAAGTCAAAGGTAAGAAAAGTATTTGCTAACAAACTACTCAGACTGAAAGAAAAACAAAATTAGCATATTTAAGAGCTTTGTCTAAGCCAGTGATTTTTAACCTTTTTTTATTTGCGGACCTCTAAAAAAATCTGAATGGAGGTGAGGACCCCTTTGGAAATCTTGAATGGAAGTGTGGACCCCTTTTAAATTTGTAAGTGTGGGTATTCACAGACTTTTGACTGATCACTAGTTATAGCTGTCTTTTGCAGATCCCTTAGACATAGTCTGCAGACCCCCGGGGTCCATGGACCACAGGTTGAAAACCACTGGTCTAAGCATTCAGAAACAAAACATATTTTACCTGTTACTGCCTGCACCAAGAACCAAACTGCTAAGTGCACAATCCACTTGAAGAACATCTTTTCTCTCTCTCTAAAGTGAAATGAATGTCTTTTCCCTGTTTTTAAAAAGTGGAAAAAGCAACATTTAAAACATTTCTTTTGCTCAAGTGTCTACAGCCCCAGAATATCCAAAACACTTGTTACAATACCTAGCTAAAAATGCTTTCACACAGAGGGGTAAATTGTGACTCTAACCAGCGCGTTCAGGAGCAGCCTTGGCATTATAGCAGCCACTCCTGGAGGTGCTGCATCTCAGACAAGCAAAATATTTATGGGAATAGGATCAGGTCCTGGTTCACTTCCTACCTTTTATCCATTGTGTATCCTATGCACCTACAGAGGGTTGTTCATAATTGAAGATTTAAGAGTAAATTTCCCAGTTCTTTCCAGTTGTACAAGGTCAAAATCTTGCTGAACTCCGAAGAAGTGGACACTCCCAGTAGTGGAACTGTAGAACTTTGTGTGCTAAAGAATTAAACTCAGTGATCCATCCCTGAGGGAACACAAGTCAGGGAATGGGTTAAATGCACAATAAGGACAGAGTACTCAGTGAGTAAACTATGCATTGATCCACAAGCCAAAAAGTCCTTGGTGGGACAGTGAGAAGGAGCTGAGAGTAGTACTGGTGCACATTGAGGGATGTGATAGTATTACTCAGGCGTGTCTATACGTGCATTAAGACACTTTTCCTAATGCACGTTACATTTAATACTTCTAATGCAGGGGGTTTCAAACATTTTTAGCAAGTGTACCCCTTCTGTCTCAAAGTTTCAGCTTATGTACCCTCTATATATATTTTGTTGTTGGGGGGGGTGGGCTTTTCCTGGCAGAGGGCTGTGCTCAGGGTGGGCAGCGGTGGCGCTGAGAGGGGGGCTGTGGAAGGGGGTTGCAGCCACCCCAGAATTCACCATAGCCCTCCCCAACCCCCCGCTCCCAGCACAGTCCAGCCCAACCCCCCTGCCGGGAACAGCCCAGTCCTGCCCTGGCCCCAGCCCGCCGCGCCCCGCGGGCAGATCCAGGGGTACATGCCCCCCATGCCCTCCTGGGGTGTGTACAGGGCATGGGCAGGCTGGGGCTAGGGCTGTGCCGGGCTGTTCCTGGCAAGGGCTGGGCTGTGCTCAGGGTGGGCAGCAGCAGTGCTGGGAGGGGTGCTACGGGAAGGGCTGCAGCCACCTCGGAATTTGCTGTAGTCCCCAACACCCCTGTCAGGAACAACCCGGCCCTGCCCTGGCCCCGGCCCCGGCCCCGGCCCCGGCCCCGGCCCACCACGCCCTGCATGCAGATCCGGGGGCACACACCCCCCATGACCTCCCAGGGTGCACGTAGCAGGGGGAGCTGCCCCCCTGTGCAGCTCATTCCCATGCCCTGCCCCTGCTGGGCAGCCTCTGCCCCAGCCCCACTCACAACAAACTTACCAGCCGGACCAGGCTGCTCTCTTGGCCACCTGCATGCTGTGCTGCTGCTGCAGGCACACATGTGGAGTTCTGCATACCCCCTACAGCCTTTTTAAGTACCCCTAGGGGTACCCCTGGTTGACAACCACTGCTCTAATGTGAGGTACTACACAAATGTGCATTAGTTTGCCTTAATGCACAAAAACGAACGCACACAATTTTTAAGTGAAGCTTAATGTGTAGTAGCTTATTTTTCTGTGCATTAAAGTGTCACTTAAAAAAACATGGTATTACAGTAATGCACAGTAAAATAGGCTACTAAGCATTAAAGCTCATGTGTAAACATGCCCCTGCTGCATTCTAGAAGGACTCTGTCCTCTGTGCGCTCCAATACTGGGGCCGTCTTCAAAGGCTATGTACTCTGACTACTACAAGCAACTGCAAATTTTGCTCTACGTGATTGGACTTTCTCTTAGGTGAATAGACTAAATGAGGGGTCCAGATTGAAGTCCTCTATCTATACAGCAGGGCAGAGGCAGTTACATTTTTCCTTGCTAAGTATTTCAGGCACAACCCGGAGAAAACCTTTGTGGAGATAATAGTATAAACCAGTTTCTCTACTGACCAAATGACTGGAAAATGCTATTCTAGTATTAGGATATGTCAAATTCTGCACTTCCAAGTGGGCTGCAAACAACTGCTTTAAATGAAAGCAGACGCTTTCAAACAATACCATGATCCCACGGTTTGGAATGTTTTAAGAAAAGCACCAACTAACATGAGATGCTAGATGAAAATCACAGGAATTGGCAGAGTTACAGTCCCTTAAACCATTTAGTCCCCCAGAATGAAATGTAGAAGACAGGACCAAGATATGCACACATCAACTGCTGAAACTTCCTTAGCCTGACAAAGGGTTTTTGAACCCGAAAGCTTGCTTAAAAATTGTTTTCCAACTATTTAAGTTGGTCTAATAAAAGATATCAGATTCACCCAAAGAGCCTTGTCCTTAGACCAACACGGCTACAACCTACACCCCTTCAAGTAAATGGTGGGTTTTCCAATAAACTGAAAACTGTAAACATCCTTCAGGCAACTTGCTTTATGATAGCAAAACTATGCCTGCAATACAGCCTGAGTCAACACAGCGACATAGCATCTATTCATAGCCTCTCACCCACTGCTTACTGCTAAAAGTCTACATAATATAGATTATTATTAAAAAAATCTTTCACACTGTAAATAAAAAAGTATGAGAGTAAAAAGTAGACAATATAATATTTTATTTTTAAAAAAACTTCAAAGAAGTGCAAAGATAAAACTTCCAGTTTTCTTGTCTTTTTTTTTTTTAAGCGGGTGGGGAGGGGGAACCTTTTAGATACCGTATCTATAAAGCGTCTGAACTAAAAGATAGCAGAGATTCTCCTTAATGCGGCGGTTCACAAACTCGGACAGATTGCACGCCACCAGTTTAAAATGATACAACCTTAAATACCACCGGCAAAGTGTTTCAGTTCAACCTTAAATACCACCAGCAAATTTTTGTCATAGAAAGTAATTATAACAAATCTGTTAACGCCTACCACCGTCAGGCGGTCTGCGCAGCACTGCTGGTACCCGCACCACAGACTGGCAACCCCCGGGGGCCGGGGCCTTGCTTATAAGGCTCCCTTCAAGGCTAAGGCCACCGGGACCCGAAGAAAAGCTGCGGCCTGTAGAAACTGCATCGAGGGATGTCGAATACCGGTTGTCATCAACCTGTACTTTTGATTTACGACAAGTTGTTTGCCAAGTGCGCACTTTACACGGGCTTTGCTAGTCTCAAGGGACATCTGTGCCCGCCAAAAGGAAGCTGTTGCACGGGGACAGCCCCGCTCCCCCGACAGCAGGCGAGCAGGGCCCTGGCCGGGGGCGACGTGATGCTGAAACCCGCGTCAAACACCGCTTCTGTCCGCCGCCCGCTCCCTCCCACACGACCAGGGGCTGCTGTTGAAATCCCGGATCTTTTGGAGGCTCCGCTTTTAACCACAGCCTCCCCGCTGCCCCCGGAGAAGGGGTCGGCGCTGGCGGGGCGGGGCGCGCGCGGGGCATCCCCCGGGACGAGGCGACGGGCCCGTCACG
>NW_005842490.1:748529-757965 GCF_000455745.1 Alligator sinensis | reverse complement strand
GGCTTGTTGCTGGCAGCAGGGGCACGCGTGCCTTGGGGCAGGTGGCGGGGAAGGGACCAGGGCTGCTCTGCCACAACAAGCATTGGGCTCCTTGCGGCTCCCGCACCATCTGCCCAAAGGCATACATGCCAAGCAAATACGCTTTGGCACGTGTGCCAGGGGTTGCCTACCCCTGCGCTCTTCATCCGTGTGTTGGGGAGCTCTTCATCCCTGAGGGGCTGGAGCCATGTCCAGCTCTTAGTGGGATGCAGTCTGGCAAGAAAGGAAATGATTTATTTTTTCTTTTGTCTCATTTAAAGTCCCTCAATTAAAACAGCTGCAACCTCTGCTTTGAACGCAGGCAGTTGGTTAGATCTGCTCTATTCTTTCTTTCTTTGTAAGTAGCACAACGTGGCTTAAAGGGCTTCTAGAAGCAGCCACGTGCAAAGGTCCCTATTGTGCAAGGCACTGTAAAGCCCCGCTGCCCCTGTGCCCGACTTTTGAATCAAACCTTCGCTATTTTATTTCAATTTTAGTTGGAGTCGTAGAAGCGTGGAGAGGTAGGGCTCGGAGGGACCTCCAAGGTCATCTAGCCCACGTGTAAATTGCAGAACAGCTGCTTGAAGAATGGAGTTTGTTCCTTTCTTGCCCACTGTCATTTTCTTTTCTCTTTTCATACTTTTATTTTCAGCTTCAGGGAACCTGTTCCTTCATATTAGTCAATTTTTTGTCATCAACCAGCTCAGCAATATCAGCTAGAACAGAATACAGAAGGTTAAAGAAAATAATAGATTGTCACCAATATTTACCTTGTTAAAATGCTCTTGCAATATATATTTGTCCTTTCTCCTTTTTTTCCTTATGCTTTACAGTGCCTTGCACAATGGGGTCCTTTTTACGCGCCTGCTTCTAGAAGCCCTTTCAAGCCCTTGTCCCTTCTCCTACTCTTTGATGAGAGTAAGTGGGTGCTGCTGATAATGTGAGTAGCTTGAACTGGAGTAGTTTGAATTTTGGAGCCCAGGTGTTCTCTGGACGGATATCCAAATGACTGCTTTCACAAAAGACACTTGTGAAGCCTGCAGGCTCCGGAAGGTTAATCTTTGAACTTTAGTCTCCTCAACACCTCCTCTACCCAAACCCAAAGTAGTGGTAGTAGAGAGTGCTGACAAAATTCACAGCACTAGCTGGTGTGAATAGTACAGTTCTGGATCACATACCCTTTGAAAACCTGCATTTTACCAGTTTTAGTTTAGATGTAAACTTCTGTTTTCTGCTGAATGCTTACATTTTTCTTTGCCCTGCAATCATCCATAAGCAGTATAGGTAATCCCACCATAGTTTCTCTGTACCATCTACAAAGCAAAGATTCCTGTTATTTTAGGTAGGAAATAGCAATTTACATTTCAGGGTCAGATTCTGATACCTTTGCTTATATCCAGGCTCAATTCATCATTGCCAAGCATGTTGCTTACAAGTTTGCATCAGTGGAAAGCAGGTGTCAGATGCTGCCAGATCAGAACAGTAGTGTTCTGAGCTCATTTCATTTGTGTGAGTCATGTGGTTAAGAAGTGCCTTACTCTACCCCTTATGCCACTGACGAAAGAAACTAGCATAAGCAGGGGCATCAGAATCTGGTTCTTACAAGCATTATGGAGCCTGACAAGAAAAGAAATTAGGCAAAAACCAATCCATATTACCTAGGGTAAGTTAACAGCACACTGCCTTTAGCTTTTTAAAGAGTAACAATACATTAATGGCATCTATTTTACTATTTTTAATATTATACTATTCATACTGTGACAATCCTCAGGCTTCTAGGATCTGTCGTGATGAAAGTCCTGTTGTGTGCTATATAAACCCTAGCAGCCTGGTGTCGGGCTTTTGAATCAAATTTTTTTTTCCTGTTGTTTCAAACTTTTGTGGATGGTGTATGTAAATAAAAAATGCTTTTATAGACAATATATTATGCTCATCAAAAAGTGGAGGCACTCCACAGGATTATAGGGAACATATATTAAATAGGTTAATAGATGCATTTGATTACAAGCATTTCTAATATGCTGAACATCATTTTTGTTTCTATGTAAAGGATTGCAGATTCTGTTACAAAGATCAGTACTTCGTGTAGCTATTTACAACCATGCTTCATAACTAGAAGATAGAATTCATCTGGAGATTAAAAGCTTGAAGACACCTTGAGTAACAATTCCTTCCTCTGGGGTTGGTGAGCTCTACCTGCAAAGTGCTGAGCATTGTGGCCCTATTTCAAAAGAACATTTAAATATGTGGGACTCAGAGAACTTTTGCATGTTTAAAGTTACATGTTTGTAAATACTTTTTGCTAGAGTGGGACTGAAGTGCTCTTGCAGGATAGATCACTAAAAGGAAACAATTCATTTTTTTTTACTATGTCTCCCACATAGCCAAGAAGGCACAGTACATCATCCAATGGCTAAGGGCAAAATACATTAAATTTGAGAATTGCAAAGAGAGTAAGAGTACAGAAGAGATATTCATAGTGGTCATACTTCTGGCCAACAACTCTCTTCCTAGGACTGAATGTAATTTTATCAAATTCCTAATGGCAAGTCATCAGGGACAGATAGTGGTGCCAATGGTATGCCTTATTGGAACAATCCAGGATGACAGAAATGAGTGTGCAGAGGCATCATTTGCATGCAAGGAAATAGTTTATGCTATCAATACTGCGGTCCACCGTTGCTTTTAAATAATTTTGCTGGCACGTTATCTATGGCTAGGGGTTTTCCAAGATTCATCTTCAATATAGCATTTACTACTTCCTTGCATACATGACCACAGTATTGATCTTGTGTGGTAAGTTTTCAGTGAAGTATGGATAATATGAAAGGGGTTAGATCATTGGTGTCAAACACATGGGCCTGCAGGCCGGATCCAGCCCATAGAGACATATGATTTAGCCCATAGGTCACTGGACTGACTTCACATGCCCACATGCCAGCCCCAGCTCCCTACGCTGAATACAGCATGAGGGTTAGACCTGGTGCCATATGCCCTACATGCAGCACAGCTGGTCAGCCTGGGACACATGCATGCAGCACCCAGCCAGACTGGCTGGATTCTCTGGCTCCAGGGCCAGTCTGCATAGGGCCATCCTAGAACCAGCATAAAAGGCACTGCCTGCAGCACATGCCCCAGACTGATGCCCAGTGCTGTGTGCAGTGTGCATGGCCAGCCCAGCCCAGCCCCATCCTGTACACTGTGTGCAGTATGCACCAGCCTTGGAGCTTGCTGTGCACATGGGCCAGCATGGGGTGTGCACTGCCTGCAGCACTTGGGTTGGACCAGGCACTGCATGCAGCACAGGAGGTCCAGCATGTGGCATCTGGGCTAGACCCAGCACTGTGGGTACTGCACAGAGGGTAGGTCCCAATCCAGCATTCAGACCAGCCCAATGACCCTCATCCAGCCCACAGGGTCAGATGAGTTTGACACTGCTGAGCTAGATGACTGGATGATGGTTATCTTCTTGTCCTTATCACGGAAAGGGGCAAGAAGAGAGTGTCATGATTGCACCATCTACCACAACATGCAAGTAAAGCTCTGTGCTTTTAACTATGCATTGCATGAACCAAGCAACAAGTATCAAAGAAAAGACCCTGCCAACACATCTTTACTGACACCACACTCAACAACCCCACTGCAAAACAATCAGAACCTATGGGCCCTCCATGTGCCTATCACAAATCATGATACACCTTATCCACTGCCCCAAATGTTCTCACAGAAGCTATGTGGGTGAAACTAAACAACCACTGCACTCCACAGTGAAGTCCGACAGCACAGTGATAAAGGACAGAAACGCCCCATCACCAGTGGCAGCACACTTCACAGAATAACCACTCCATCTCTGATGTCACAGTCTTTGCTCTCAAATGAAACCTACACAAAACCTTCAAAAAACAGTCCTGGGAACAAGATTCACAGCTTCACTGGACACGGAAACACCTATGACTTAACGCACAGACAGTGATTTTATAGCTTATTACAAATTACCTGGTCCTCCTGTTAATCTCTCTTTGTTCTACAAGTCATAAAGCTCTCTTCCTTTCTTCCTTTTTGGGGTGATTTTATTAAAATAAGTCATTTTTAACTACAGCAACTGTTCTTTACTTGGTCTGCAACTACTTCAGATAACTTCTCTAGGCATATGGGCATGTGGAGGACAAGTCTCTTACAGCTGCAAGGTTCCCCCTGTTTGGGCAGCCTTGCAGCCCCGGGAGAATGTCCCTTGCTCCCCCCACATGCTCCCAATGCAACTGGAAGCACACAGGGGGCGGGAGACAGCTATGTCGCTGCTGCAAGACTGTCCAAAATTAAGCAGCCTTGAAGTTGTGGGAGTTTTAGGCCTCAAAAGCCAGGGACCCAGGGGTCGGGGTCAGGGAAACTGTCCTCAGCCCCTCTTCTCACCTCCAGCTTTAAACCACCTTGTGTGCACCCATGTGGGCTTCACAGCAGGTGATTTAAAATGGGGAAGGAAGGGGGAGTGAGCTGCCTATTGACAGCCTGCCCCCTTCCCAGGCAGAGGAGAGGGCAGTCTGTCAAGTAATGAGCTCCACTAAGGGCAGGGATGGCAGAGGGAGCAGTCCTGTAGTGCCCCCTGGCTAGAGAGGTCACCTGTGTAGCTGTCCAGCTATGGGGCTGGAATGTGTGTGCATGTACTGTACTGCCCTGCCAGTGCTGTGTAGACTTAACTTCACTATTGCATTGTTGCCTCTGCTTATTCAACCCAACAGTGAGTTAGTTGGGTAGCTAGAAGTCTTGTCTTATTGAATTGTTGGTTCACATTTAATTTACTGTTCCTTGTCACTCTACGGATATGTGTATACCGGAGGGCAGCATAAAGATATCTGCACTAGCTTTCATACCAGGAGTAATCTAGCTATAGTAGCAGGAAGCTGAATGTGGTCTAATATACACAACTTTGAGGTTACTGATCTTTTCTACCTTGCATTGGATATATTTTAAAGATAATTTTTCATCCACAGGCATCTTTGCAGGCTAATACACTAGCATGCATTTTATAAGCTTTCATTTTGCTATCTTTACCCATAATTTAACATCCCTTTGTGTTTGTTTTCTCTTCTGCCTGGTGTTTGCAACATCTTCCAATTTGGAAGCTTAAGAAAAATTGACTAACACGCTGCTTAGTCCTTGTTTCAGATAGTGAAGGTGTTAAATAAGACATGACTGAACAATGATTCCTGCAAAATCCCAAAATACACCCACTCCCTAGTTTGCCTTGCCATTTAACACTACCAAGTACATCCACAGCATACTGCACATTTTTCATCTATTTTCCGAGCTTCTCCAAGTTTTCCTTCTGTCTTTGACCTATAGGCTTTTCCCATGCTTTGGTCTTGTTGTAGCCACCCACACTTGAAAGGCTAAAACCATTGGCTGGTGTCTTTGACCAAGAACATGAGCTAAGGTCATCCCAAGGGTAGTACTAACACCAAGACAAACAGTTACCCTGTAGTAGTTTATATAAGGCAATGTTTATTTAGTATTGAATATATAGCATCAATGAAAATAAATTACACCCACCCATGCTGCTCTTGGGATTAAAGGGGGTGGGAGGAAGAGCTTGTCTAGATTATAGCTGAAACAAAGTGAAAACCAAAGAAACTTGTAACCCAGTGTTTCCCAACCAGTGTGCCATGGTACAAAAGTGTGCCATCAGAAATGAACAGGTGTGCCGTGGTATTTTGCCATGGCAACAAGCTACAATAGGTATGAGGATGGGGAATGCCTTGGGCTGGAAAAGGTTGGGAAACACTGTTGTAACCTGAGGTCAGCTTCATCCCTGTTAGAGCTAGTTTCACGCAGCTGTCATGCTTCTGGCCTCATATTCCTTTTATTTTAGCAACTTGACCAAGATGGGTATCATGGAAAAGGCCTCCAGATCCTAGGACTAGTAATCGGTGTGTTTGTCCCCTTTGTGAAACCAGTTTTGATCTGGCTAAAATTTCTCTGAGCTTCCTCATGCACACACAGCCCAGCTTCCAAGAATCATACTTCAACTCCTTCCTTCAACTCCCTTCCTTATAGCCACTCACTTTATCCCTTAGTTGAATGACTGTGGGATAATCAGAACATAAATTCTTTGCGGCGGGGTTTTTTGTTCTTCTTGTGTTTTTGCAGTGGCTATCACAATGGAGTAATAATACTCCTTCATGTCTCTGCTTATTCAACCCAAAAATGCAATAAATCCTATTACCCAAAGTGCTGTCATACTACATTGCAAATTCATGTTTAATTTGCTGTTCATTACTACTGCAAGGATATACCTGTCTGCACAGTGCAACACAGTGTAAAGATACCCATTCTCTCTCTAAGGGCTCCTCAGAGGTAAATACTACTACTAATATACTGTTGCTCAGTTGGATGGCTTCAGTATGCGGAGCAAACAGTCTAATCTCCGGCTACGTTAGCTTTCTGCTATTTGTTATGTATTCCCACCCTTTTTTTTGGTGCAAGTTAGTGACATAGCAGTACAAGTGCAGTACTGTATTTCTGTCTGTTAAATATATTTCCTCTCATTTTTTCTCTAGTCCATTTCTGTACTAAAGCAAAATTACTTTGAGTGTAATTTTTGTAAGATGCTGTACCAGATAATCTACTAAAATCCAAACAGTGAACAGCTGCCAAATTTCATGTCTTCTCTTGTTTAAGTAATCAAGAGGGCTTTTACTTTTAATCTTTTTTTCTTATGGCAAGATGTATTCCTGACTATATAGTAAGTAGTGAGCTAGTATGGTAAGGGGGACCACAGCAATCCCCATACTTGATAATGATTAACGTTTACAGTTCTCTTTCTCTTTATGTCCTATATTTTTTAGTGTGTGCTTGGCTTTGTCTCTTAATATTTTTTTTACATTATTTACTACACACATACATTTAAAGTGAGGTTTTCTGTCTTGGTAAAGCTAACAGTCAATGAAGCAAGCAAATGCATGAAACCACAGCATGACTCCTTACATCCTTTTCTAAGAAATACAAGTTTAGTTTCTGTGACTGCTATTGTATTCAGTCTGTCTATCCTTTTAAGCAATCTTCCTTAATCCTAACAGACACTGGTGACTGCCCTAATCATACAGTTTTTATAAGCATTCATGTTTCAGTTGCGTGATTATTCAAAACCCTCGAACATTTTCAGTAGCTTTATCAAGATGACTTTATGCAATTTGTTTACCATGTTTGCCAGAATCATGGTGTTAACTTTTTATCTTTATACTCAGAAAACCCACAGTATCTTGGGCTAATATTTCAGCCTTGCTACTAAACTTTGAGAAGTTTTGTTAAATTTTCTAATCCCATTTTAGCCACCTCAGCACTTTGACCTGTCAAAATCTCTATGTCACAATTTACTGGTCACTGAGATAAAAAAATATTGCAGACCTTTTAAGTGGGATACTATGCAAAAAATTATGAGCTTGGAAAAATTAAGTAATTGCAGCTACCAGAAGAATTATTCTATCCTGTTTAGTTTCTTTAGCTACTACCTCTTGGCTTTTAGGCAATTTTTCATCTGTAGATCCTAAATTATAGGATCTTCCCTCCTCAGAGGGAAGTCATTTTCATTTTACAGAGGGAAGTCATTATCATTATCCTAAGTTTAGAGATAGGGTGGCTGAGGAAAAGTGCCTTGCTGAAGGTCATACGGTAGGTTAACAGCAGAGCTGGGACTTGAATCCAGATTTGAATCCAGGGTATGAAAAACTGTTCAGTACCCTATATAATGAATTACAATGCCTTCTTTTCCTAAGCATACCCACCATACTAGGGCACAATATAGATAGTATTTATATTATGGTATCAACACCTATGTTATCAGTTCTAAACTTTTAAATAATTCTGTATAAACTGTGTGTGATTAATTTAGCAAAGTTTTATTTCATTCATTTTACAATGTACTTGTTACTTGTTACAATGACCACAAGAAAAGAATGCCTGAGAATAATTATTGCTATTCTATCCCTAACTTTATCCCTCTGGTGCTAGGGCTTGCACTGGCCACAGGAGAGTGCTTAATGTGGTCTCTAAAGCTATGGATAATGTAGGAGCCTTGAACTGAATGTCTCTATTCTTGTAGGTAAAATCTTAAATCCAACATCTTAATGGACTACTTCATAGTTTCTTGTAGTTTTTAATTTCCCATTCACTATCCATCTATATAGAAAGATTCCTTCCACCAAGGTTGCAGTGAACCTCTGAGGAGCCATGAGAAAAGGACAAGCATGGTTTTTTTGTGTGTAGAATATTACACCGTGATATGATATTACATTATTTTCAGATTGAAAGTTAGAAGAATATCATACACTCACATGACACTTGCCCACACTAGCAAGCCTGTTATTCAGGAGATCTTTGGGTGGTAAGTAATAAGCAGTGAGTGGTCCTTTTACTACATCATTTGTGTTGGACGTGACACTGAGGTCAGAGGCCACAGTTTTATTGCTTCACAAAAGGCAACCTCAGCATGAGAAGCTCTCCCACACAGCACTGACACCAACCAGTTCCTCTGCACTGTGCACGCAAAAATAATGTCTCAGTCATGAAACTGCCTGCAAAGATTTCCCTTAGAGAAAAGGAGTATGACATGACATACAAGGGAGTTTTCAACACCAGGGTTTGAGCTCTGTTCTTGTACGAGTTGAATCAAATCCCATTTGCAGGCAGAGATTGCTTGTGCATTTCAGAGGCCTTCTGGTAATGACTGCAGCCAGCGCGCATAACCTGATGTGCATGAAGCGGATGGAAGCAAAGAGGTGAAAGTCAAAGCCCTAAAATTAGTACATTTAGACAGTGAGCAAAAGTAGTAGGAGACATTGGACATGTCTACACGTGATGCTACATTGCCATAGCAACGTGCTATGGAGACGTAGCGTCTGCAGGCAAAAACCATGATGCTGCAGCTACATTGCAGTAGTGACGTGCTCCCTTGATATTGCACATCGCTATGTACCAGCTAAAGATTGCGCGGGCCGGCTCCCGATCCCATCCTCGCCACGTGCGAGCCAGGCCCGTCTTTGCGCACGCGCACTGTGGCCAGCAGCCCGGGCACGCGGGGCCGAAGAAAACCGCAGGGCGGTAAGGTACGCGCGAGCTAGAATCAGTCACGGAGGCATAATGGTTGATTGAAAAGATTATTTACTTACACTGAAGATGGTTGCGGTGTAGGCTGGACAGCTTTTCCAGGCGCAGCTCCGCTTGAATCCTCGTTGGAGGACTCTGACAAACTCGGTTCTTTGACCCCGGAGTGGTTTAGGCTCCGCGGGTTCGGCAATTCTTTCCTCACGGAGTGGCTGAATCTCCGTGGGTTCTGTTCGGTTCCCAGGTCCCCCGGAGCTGTTAAGACTCCGTGGGTTCGAAAATTGGGTATATAGGATAGGGATACGTCTAGGATTGCGCTCGG
>NW_005842490.1:747146-748228 GCF_000455745.1 Alligator sinensis | reverse complement strand
CCCCCTTGCTGAGAGCATAGCTAAATTATGCTATACACTCATATCAAGAACCTTGTCGTGAGTCATCAAACGAGTAGACAAGCAAACAAACAAATAAACAAACATAAAATTCACTGTCCTGGAATTGAGTTACATAATAATTAAGAAACAATAATCAACACAAACACACAATCTGATTTATAACAAAATTGTATGATCAGGGCTTCAGTGAGTGTCATGGTGAAGTCGTACGTCAGGCTCTCGCTTCTCACCTCTCAGGGCTCCTCTTCGCCACACGCTCTGAATCTCGGATCTGTAAACAGAAAACTCTCAAAAAATAGATTAATGATCTTATTCAACAAACTTAAACAATTTTTATGGCTCAATTGGATGAAATCGTTGAGGATCCATCATCTGGCTCTTCTAAATAACGAAAACCTAACTCATAAGCCAACTGCCATTGGCCTGCGTCTCCTAAAATCCGAAGCTGCCGCTTGTTGAGTCCGGAACGCTGCAGGAGAAATCCAAACATGTATCGCTCCTCCAGGGTTCTCGGTGGCAGTGGTGGTAGATCGGATCCACGACGTCTGGTGCCTTGAAGTTCGGTCGGGTGTCGACAGTCCTGATCAAGAGACAATCCGGGCTCCATCAGGACACGCAGTCGTGACAACTGACAAAGAAGATTACCTACTGGTTGGTTCACCATTGGACTGAGCAGAATCCAAAGGACGACGATATTTTTCTGTCCATAGATCTCGAGGCAATTATCTAAGCTGTGAACGGTTACTGGAATGGTTCCAGGATCTCGCAGGTGACGGTGAAGCCATGGTCTTATTCGCTGGAGTGATGTTAGTCCCAGCGCACATGCTCTGGGTTCCAGGCACAGTACGAGACACCGATGATTGCTAATATAAGATGCTCCGCGCCGGTATATTCTGGCCGTCCTGCATGCCACACGTGGGCTTTCTGACTAATTAGTCCTGCAACAAGCACTGGCAGTGGAATAGGCCAGTGAGTATTAACTGTTATCATGTCGATGTCAGTGACATGTCCTCTACTCCACAAAGCTTGTCTAACTAGGAAGCTTGCTTCTTCCTGGTTCA
>NW_005842490.1:742105-746175 GCF_000455745.1 Alligator sinensis | reverse complement strand
CCGCCTCCCGGTCCCACCCATGTCGCCATGTGCGAGCTGGGAGCGATATGTGGACCCGTCTTTGCACACGCGGGCTGTGGCCTGCAGCCCGGGCACGCAGGGTCAGAAGGGATCGTGGGGCAGTAAGGAACGCACGGGCTAGAATTAGTCACAGAGGCTTAGTGGTTGATTCAAAGATTATTTACTTACACCCAAGATGGTCGCGGTGTAGGCTGGACAGTTCCCAGGTTCAGCTCCGCTTGAATCCTCATTGCAGGACTACGACAAATTCGGTCCTTGGGCCCCGGAGTTGTTAAGGCTCCGCGGGTTCGGCAATTCTTTCCCACGGAGTTGTCAAAGCTCCGCGGGCTCTATTCGGTTCTCAGGCCCCGGAGTTGTTAAGGCTCCGTGGGTTCGAAAATTGAGTATATAGGATAGGGATACGTCTAGGGTTGTGCTCGGCGACAGGGAGAGGCCAGAGGCTGTTTAGACCTCTGTTGCCTTCTTAAGAAATGCGTTGGGTCCATAAGGATCCACAGTGCTTAGAGATCTTCACGCAGCGTGAAGTCTCCTCCTGGTGTTTGTGGAGTCCTCCAACTTGGGCGGAAACCACTCAAGCTGTTTATACGGCTAGCAGGCCAATCACTAGCCACCACGTGTGCATAATTTAAGATCGGCCAATAATGTGGCACGAATCTAAATACAAATGGCGGGAACTCCTTTGCACCGTGCATCACTATGATGCAAAAGAAATGCACCATGCAAAGAAGGCTACAAACGGCGGGAAATACTCTTTTGCACGCGGGTTCTCCTATTGCAGCAGAAAACTCTACCGTGCAAAAAAGCTGCAATTTGGCGGGAACATAATTTAGCGGTGCCGAAGCGCACAAAAACAAAAAACCACAACTTTGGGTTGTGACAAAGATGACCATGCACAGTGCACACAGCACATTACGGGCTATTACTGCGCTATCATTTGGTACTAAATGACAGTGTAATAACAAAGACGCCATAGGGGTACGTGGAGACGCGCCTAGTGGCAAAGGTAGATTCTATCATTTCTATGTAGCAAGTAGTACTATTTGTCTCAATACATTTGGCATACAGTCCTCAGTCTCCTTATATGGTAAATTGTTTTTAGTTACAAAACCACTGTGGCTGAGGAATAATAACTAGAAGGTCAAGGTGACTGACAGTGGGAGCAGGACCCTTTGCCTATAAAGTCACAGGTTCAGTTCTAACTTTGGTGAGTTTTAGTTGAAAAGTATTGCAGCTTCCCAAAATGCTGGCTACCCAAGTAACATACCCAAGTAACATCCTTCTATATGCAAGAGCCAAGAGGAGACTAGACAGTCACCTTGCTGGGGTCACCTGACCCCCAGTTATCTTTTCTGCTTGGTGCAGGGGGCTGGACCCAATGATCTTCCGAGGTCTCTTCCAGCCTTACAATCTATGAATCGATGAATTTCTTTGGGTGGTATCTTTTAATGGACCAACTGTAAAGCTGGGATAGTTAGGCAAGCTTTTGGATGCAAAACATTCTTCTTCGGGTTGAATGTCTTGCATTCAAAAGCTTGTCTAATCCTAGCCCAACTAGGCAGTTGGTCCAATAAAAGAGATCATCCCAAAAAATCCTTGCCTCTTGCACAATTCCCGAACCATCGCAGCTACATCACTTTAACACTATCGCTGCTTTCTATATTAATTTCAAGTGGCTAATTAAGACTGCAATCATACTGGGCAACAATCAGCATTTTTATTGGGGATCTTAGTGTGGATGCCAAAGAAGGATGAGCCTTGTGACTAAACCGTCCTTATGCCCTGGAAATCACTTCAGATTAGAGCTGAGATCCATTAGGGTCCACAAAGTATATAGTCCACAAAGAATCAAGCCCTCTACTCCTCTTGGTGAAAGCAGAAACATTTCCATGGAATGAAAAGAATCCAGTATGTTTCTATCTGATGCAGCATATTCAACCTGGGTGTCAGGAAGCAGACTTATTTTTCTGACTTCCACATCTCATGTGTTAGGTACTAGAACTGTGGCTGTTCTTTTATGATTTCCTTCCTGCACAAGAAGCAATCACTAATTTTAGACTAGTATGTTATAAAAGCATTTTGGTTGTCAGATACCTTGTAGCTGCTAAAAAAATCTTGCTTAACAAATTTACCTCTTACTAGAGTACTCTAAACATTAAAAAAAGATAACAGTTGTCATGGATCTGCATTGGGTGCTACATTAATAGGAAATGAATACATGCCATGTACGACTGCTTTAGCTTCCAGTCTAGAGACAAGTGAATAACAGCATCAATTTTTTTGTGGTGAATTTTGTGAAAAGCACTTACAGTGCTTAGTACAAACAGAGAAAAACTTTTACCACTCACTGTATTGTGAAAAATAGCACTTTCTAGGTGCTACTGCAAAAGAAAAACATAGAAGTAAATAACCTTCCCTGTATTTTTGCAGATAGCTTCATTTTGTATCCTGAAACATTTATCTGAGCTTTGCCAATATTATTACACTCACACAAAATCAGTAAGTCTTCCATTTAATTTTTCTATTTAGGCTCAAATTTATAATATGCTGATGCTGTCAGAAGGTGATTACTGCTAGCTTCATAATGAGCAAGACACAGAGGGAGTCTCCTCCCCTGTAACCTGTGTATCCAGTCAAGTTGTGACCTAGGCAGGTTACATACCTTAGTCCTGAAATAAAATAAATAATGTGTGGCCCTTGGTCTCCTGACAAGTTGTTAAAAGTGATTCTTCTGGGTATCCAAAGTTATCTAAGTATGCAATCCTGCTTATTAAAGTCATGGAAGTCTTGCTATGCTTTTCACTGTGGGCAGGGTTGAACTGTAGATGTATTTATATATATATTTGCATATGATATATATTTGCATATGATAGAAATATCATCATATCAGAAAATATTTTAGAACTTGACAAACTCTTAAACTTTTTCCCTAGAATTTGTAATGGCACTAAGCCAAAGCATATATCCCCTTACTCTAACCCAAGGGCATGCAATTATTTTGGGCAGAGGGCCGCTAACTGAATTTTGGCAAGCTATTGAGGGTCGCATGACAGGCAGCCAGGGACAGATAAATATGAATTTTCTAAATGTTTTAGGGGCCCTGTGGGACGGATAGAATGGCCTGGCAGGCTGCATCTGGCCCCCAGGCCACATTTTGCCCACCCGTGCTGTAACCATAACTATGATTCACAGCCATTGAAGGCAACAGGCCAGATTCCCATCACGCTGGACTTATACTAGTGTGAATTTCTCCGTTAAGATGCTTTCATTTACACTGGTTTAAATCTGAATTAATGCAACAGAAATCAGTAGAGTTACAATGATGTAAATGAAAGAAAAATCCAGCCCAGTCTTTTAGCTTTATGGTGATAAAGCACTTTGTTACAATAAAACTAATGCAATAACTACTGGAAAAGGTAAACTAAATGTTGTTTGCCTAGAACAACTTGGGTCCAAAATCTGATATTGTTATTCAAGTTGAATAGTACATTAACTATAATCAGTTTCTACAAGGAGTGAAGTACTAAAATGAGAAAGACTAGGAGAATCTGAGTCTTAAGGAAGAAACTTAGTTATGAACAGTATGTCAGAATAACACAGGTGGAGATAGAAGCTTCCCAGTCTGCATAGTAACATGATATTTGTAGCAGGATGGCTTGTGATGGGTGTTGCTGGATGGGTAAGTTTAAATTTAGAGTGGTTACAGCTACAGTGCACTTAGATGTGAGCAGGCCAGATCATGTGTTTAACACTTATTTTGCATGGCAAGTCAAAACTTTCTTTTAAAGGAAACGTCTTAAAATGTGCCCAAAGACATAAACACCTGAGTAAAGGGAGCTTAAATATATTCTTCAAAATGTCATATTCTTGTATCAAACTTTTAGCTGTTCCTTCAAACATTTTCTTTGCAGGTTTGGCAGCCTGCTGCTGTCTCTCCATCCTGCTGTGGCTAGAACAGGGGCAGAGCAAGCTCCTTCAGTGCCCTGGATAGAGTGTGTGTGTGTGGGGGGTGGACTAGGGGTGGTATTATGCGGACCACTGGGATACTGGGC
>NW_005842490.1:721033-742095 GCF_000455745.1 Alligator sinensis | reverse complement strand
TCTAACACAGCCTGGAGTCTCTGCACTTGGGTAGCTGTGGCTGCCATGTGAAACAAAATTGTTAAAAACGTGAGCCAGCCTTCTTGCGTTTAAAACAAGTTTCTGATTGCCTAGAGCAGTGACACTTAACAAGGGTGTCATGGCACCCTGAGGTACCACAAGATCCTTTTAAGGGTGCCATACAATATTAATGCCATGGATACACCTGCACATGATCATCAGAATTGCCTAAGAACATCAGAATTGCCATTTCCTGGATCAGGCCGTAGATCTTGCCCAGTATCCTGTCTTACACAGTGGCAGAGAGTGGATGCTGAAAGGGAGAGGGAACTGGGTATGACCAGGGTGTGTTTTTCCCACGATCCCTCTCTCACTTGTAGCCTCCAACATTTAAGGTCTAGGCAGTTCTAATTCACAGATTGTATCCCAAACGCCCAAGATCAATAGCTACTGATGCCCCTATTCTCCAAGAATTTGTCCAATCATTTTTTGAATCTAGCTAAACTGTCAGCTTCCACAACATCTGGTGGCAATGAATGCCACACTTTAATTACACACTTTGTGAAAAAGAACTTCCTTTTGTTAGTTTTAAACTTACTACCTACTAGTTTCATTTTGTGACCCCTAGTTCTTGTATTGTGTGAGATAGTAAATAATATTTACTAGTTACTTTCTCTTCACCACTTAGTATTTTGTAAACCCTTATCATATTCCCCCTCTAGCATCTCTTTTCTAAACTGAATAGGCCCAGCCTCTTCAGTATCTCCTCATATGGAAACCCCTAAATACCGCTAATCATCCTTGTTGCCTTTCTTTGTACCGTCTCTAGTTCTTCTATACCCTTTTTGAGGTGACAGGACCAGAACTGGGCACAATATTCAAGGTGTGGACTCACCAGGAATTTATAAAGGGACATAATGATACTTTCAGTTTTGTTTAAAATTCCATTCTTAATAATCCCTAACATTTTGTTTGCTTTTTTGATGGCTGCTGAGCATTGAGCTGATATTTTTAGCAAACTGTTCACAATGACTCCTAGATCTCTTCCCTGTGTGGTAACAGCTAATGCAGAGACCACAATAGTGTAGCTATAGTTGGGGTTATTTTTGCCCAGGTGCATCACTTTTACACTTACCTAGATTGCATTGCATCTGCACTTAGTTGTCCATTTGCTCAATATACTAGATCCTTCTGTAGTTCTTCACAGTCCACCTTCACTTTTCTAAGTCTACTTTGAATAATTTTGTGTCATTGGCAAATCTCGCTACTCGGCCCCTTTCCCAGATCATTTATGAATAGGTTAAAAAATACTGGTCTCAACACGGATCCCTGGCAGACCCCACTGTTTACTTCTTTTCATCCTGATGTTGGCCGTTTATACCCACTCTTTGCTTTCTATCTTGGAGTCAATTTCTAATCCACAAGTGGATGTTAATCCTCTGACGGGGGACTTTGTCAAAAGCTTTTTCAAAGTCCAAATATGCTATGTCAACTGGATCGCTCCAATTACTGACACCGTCAAAGAACTCTGCATTCCAGTTCAGCTCATTCAGTCAAGCTGTAATGTGTGAAGCTGAAACAACTGAAGAGGGCATAAAAAGAAAGCGTGTGTGTACGTGCATGCCTGTGGGTAGGTGGGTGATAACCATAATACTGTCATCTTTCCTGCTTTTAATTCCGGCATGTTGTTGGTGTTCATGGGGCTTCAGATATTGTTCCTTATGCTTGAGGGATTGCAATGGTGATTGAAGGACTCCTTCAATTAATGATTGACTGAAAATGCAGGGTGCTGGATTTTCAATCCTATATATCTGAATCATGAATTTGGAATGAAGGATTTATGTTGTGCCAAATTTAGAAAGATGTTTTAAATCAACTGGGCTAGGCAAAGGTTGATCACATCTAGTTCTAATATATTTTAATTTCTAGACAAAAGTGGAACAATAAATAGCTGTATTCCTTTATATGAGAACAACTTTGTGACTTATAGCATCCAGGTCTCTACCACTCAATATATAAATCATCTTAAATGTAATGCCTTGCCATTCCAGACAATCTCGTGGTATTTTATGAGCCAGAGCTAATCATTGTATGCATTACTAAAGTGCAAACATCTCTGGAGTGAAACATCATACCTGTAAGAGAACAAGAAGCGGGGAAATACAGCATCTAGTTAGGACTGCAAAGGGCACTGGAGGAAGCAGTATAACATTTCCCTAGCTTGAATTTATCTAGGAAATCAGATTTACATTCTCATGCTTGTGAAAACTGCCCCATGAGTTTAATGGCTATGAATTAGACCAGAAATGTGTTAGGTCTCACGCAAAAGTTTTTTTGATTCCTCTTAAGAATATAAACTTCAAATCCTGAGTTATGTTTTCAGTTCTGGTGTTTGAAAACTCAAATATGGGTACCTCATGGTCATAAAAAAAACCTGGTTTTTATTTTACAGTTATTCCTATTGAAATATTCTTCCAGTGGTTTGTGGAAAATAAGATTTAATATGTCTGGAACCTTCATTTAGAGCACTTAAGCAAGAAACCATCTCATCGGGAACCAGTGTCTGCTCTTGAACATTTTCAATGGACAGTGATCCTTTCTGCTGGTTTTCCACAAGTCTACTTGGCTCCTCATTTGCTGAACTGAAAGTGCTGCTCTGCCCACTTCTGCTGTTGCTTAAAATGAGATTAATCTTCTCAAGTAAAAATATATTCCTCTCCACTCCTTCAGCGTTCCACAAGTAAGGAGTAGGACTTGTATAATCCTTTAAGAAAACATTTGTATCTAGGCTTGATGGAGATGCATGTGGATCCAGTGTTTGGGTCTGAGTTTCGTAAGCATTGCTACATATATATCCTAGTGTATTTCCATTGAAAATCTGGGGTTTATACCCATAGCTATGCTCAGTGGCTGTAAATCTGTCAGGTGAGGAGTTTTGTGGACTGTCTGCATTCTCAATAGTCACTTCTCTGTTGTCTTTTGGGGTATCCACAGTCTTGTTCTCCCCATGCAGTGAGTTCTCCTGTATTTCTGTAACTACAGGGTCATCATCAACCAGGTAAAACTCAGTGGAGATGTCATTCATGAATTCACTTTTTTCCTGGTTAAAAAATAACATAAACAGGCAATATTTTGTCAGTTGTAAAAATGTCACTGCTGTGTAAAAATAAGACAAAGAAGGGAGGAATTCATAACCCTACTGTTTTATTCACTTGCCCATTTTCCTCTTTGCTTTCTCCCTCCCTTATTAACACATATTACCATTACTTAATAATCAGCTTCTGCAAAGTGAACTAAAATGAATAGAAGAGAGATATAAAGGGAGCAGTTGTTTGCTGCCCACTTTCAAATGCACTTCAGGGCAAATCCTGGATATGATGGTGGTTGTTTTATTTTTATATTGTGCTGGTGTTCAAGCTTGCTTTTGTGTTGAGTAGTTACCTGGAGTGATTTGATCATGTTGCTGTTTTCCATATGAGGGAAATCTTCAAGCAGACATGTTGGTGTCAGTGACACAGCCACGGTGCTAATTCTTCAAAAAAGAAAAGATATTACTTGTACATTATGGGAGAAATTTGTCCTTGCCAGGGAGGCAATGCAAGCTCTGTGTATTTTTATGGCTTGTGTAAGTGGCATTTAGGACTTCTTTGGGACCTCTGGATGGGCGGAGGCTATGCGTTTCATGCCATGAGTAATAAGTGCTTGTAGACTTGCAGTGATATATTATAGATTATATTGTGGCATGAACTTTTCAAGACTCCTTGAAATGAACTTGAGAACTATTTAAACTGTAAATATAGAATTGAAATCTCCTGGCAAATTTCCCTTGACCTCAATTTAAGTGCTCCATTCAGCACTTCTTACCGAGGCACAGCTTCTGTGAAAGTCAGAGAAGGGTAAATGCTGAATAGGGTCCTTAGACAATAAGGTTAGGGACAGACATTCAAAAAGCCAGAGCCTGCATTGATTCAATCTTTGCAGGTTACTTTAACCTGTGTAGATTGAACCAATTTGCAAGTGAATAGACATTCACTTTTGGCTCTGGAAACGCAGGCACATGCCTGTAGTAGCTCAGGCCATAAACCGGGGAGTGCTACAGCAAGCCCTTGGCTGAAGGGAAACTAAGCTGAGGTGGGACACGGCCAGGCCTGGGCAGGCCTGAGTGTGATTGAGGAGGGGTTTAAACCCCCACCCTGGCCTGCAGGGACCCCAGCTGGGGGAAGCAGTCCCTGTCAGGGATCCTCAGTCCCCTCCCCCTCATTTGCTAGCTGGCAGCAGGCATGGGGGCAGAGCCAGACCCCAGTAGCCTGAGGGGAAGCAGGGCTTAATACCCCCAGTGCAGGGGAGGGGTGGTGTGGGCACTGATAGGCTCCTCTTGTGCACCCAGAGCCACGCACCCAGGGCTGTGGCTGCCAGACACAAGTAGCCTGAGGGGAAGCGGGGTGGGGCGTTGAATCCCCTCATTGCAGACAGCAGCAGCGGGGGCACTGACATGGCACCCTGGGCTAAGTCCCCCCTCTCCCCCACTCCCTGCGGCCAGCTGGCCATTCCTCGGAGGGGCTCAGCCCAGGGCACTGAGTCAGTGCCCCCACTGCTGCTGCCTGCAATGGGGGGATTAAACCCCACTTCCCCTCAGATTACTGGTGTCTGGCTGCCGCGGCCCCGGGTACACAAGTGGAGCATATCGGTGCCCACGCCACCTCCCCACCCTGCAATAGGGGAATTAAACTCCCACTTCCCCTAAGGCACTGGGGTCTGGCCTTGCCCCCACTCCTGCCGCTGGAGCAATGAGGGTGGTGGGGGCCTGGGGACGCCTGGCAAGGGCTGCTGCCCCCTTGCCAGGCAGACCTGGCAATACTCCAGAGCAGGGTTTCCTACCCCCACCTCTTCCTCAGCCAGCCGGAGCAGTGATAGTGCTCTGGTTAGGGAGGAGAAGGGCGGGGCCAACTCTGCTTGGCTGGAACAGACAGCCCAGCCCAGGGCTGGAGAGCATGCTGGGATACTGGAGGACTCTGATTTAATTTAAATCGGAAAGGGTTTGGGACACAAGTTCTATAAACCGGTTTGACCCCAATCAGTGAAGTCTGATACTACATTCAACCAGGTTTATCTCCAGGTGGTCTTGGCCATTTTGAAACTGGTTTATGTGCACTGAACTGAGGTTCTGTTAAACCAGTTTCTGATCACTTAAACCGATTTATGCGTAATGTCTGTCCCTAGCCGAAAGAATTAGCTTGGAAGCTGCCCACAACTGAGTCAGGGCTGGATCCTGAAAGCCCATCCCCATCGATAGAATTCCCTGTGAAACTGCCGAGCGCTCCATTTGCTGATGGCACCCAGAGTACGCAGGAAATATCTATCATCCTATTGAGGGACTGCTCACAACAAGCCCTCATGGAAAGTGCACATGCTCAAGACCAGTGTTGCCAGTTGCTAAACTGAAAAAAAAATTACGTATAAATAGGAGGATGCATATGTGTCCTGCTCTGATAAGAATAGCTCAGACATAATCAGAAATGCTGTAATATTAAAACTTGACCCTTTTATGTTTGAAGCTGCTCTATATACTGACAAAATGAAAATTAGTGATAAGAGATTTCAAATGACAGAGCTCTTCACCGTGGTTTGCTATATTCTTGAGAAAACTGGTGAGTCTCTGTTTTCAATATACTATTATTCTGTTATTTAACAGTTTCATTCCCAGCAGTATTGATTAAATCAGACTTGGTGTCTGACTCACATTGCCTAAACCTCACCAGCCTCCATGCTCCTTTCTGTCCTACTTCATTTTATACCTCTGGAGGGTCCAAAATCTGGCAATGCCATAGCGCTCTGCTTGACCAAGAACCAGGTAGTATTTGAGCAGCAGTTTCTGTTCTTGACTTAGAAGTGCATTCATCCCTTCTAAGAAGAGACTACACTAAATGGATTTGGGCTAAACTTTTTGCTTTCTCTCTCATGTTTCTATAATGACTTACCCCTTGGTCCCTAACTATGGGCTTTCCAAAGGAAGATTCATGTTACTTTTCCCTGTGGTTGTCTGCCTCACTGTAAAATATATGGAGGGCATCTTTTGATAGCAGTATTATTAATGGGAAAAGTTGTCCTGTGTAAAAGGCTGTACAAAAGGACTAACTTCTGCAGTTACAGTAATCCTAGAGTGTTCAAAGAGAAGAATGTTTTGGAAACAAAAAAAGAAAAGAAAAGAGTACCTTTTTCTAAAAGATTTTTTAGACATCAAGGTTAAAAAGGCAATTGACAGTATGATCGTACCGATGCCTAGTCCCAAAAAAACTCCAACTTCATCGTCTGAAAAGTGAGGGAATTAAAAAAGAAGTGATCAAATAACCTTTATTTTATGGAAGACATTCTTATTGGCTCCAATTATGCAAACATGTGAGTAACTTCATGTAAATAGGTCACCCTGTTAAACTCAGTGATATTACCAGTGTATATTATTCACATACAATATGGCCAAATCAGGGTCACAGATTATAAACCCAGTAGCCTGATGGGAAAATTATATTTTTCTAAGACTGAAGGTAAAGTGACCGAATCTTAAGGAGCCAAAATTGGGGCACCATTTCAATTATTCCACAGACCTCCATAAGTAGTCTCTAATCACTTCCAGTTATGATTGACCTACCTAAATATAGTGCTGTGGTTGGGTGAATTTGCTCCGCTAAGATGTGGCATTAATTTGCCCAGTGACATTGCCATGTGAACATAGCTATTCATGTCCATGAGGCCCAGGCAGTATTGTCTGCATCCTCTCAGTGAACACAGAGGATGCTGCCTAATGCCATAGGAACATTTGGAGATGGAGGGTAGGTCAGCTAATTTAAGACTTTTTTTATTTTTAATTCAGGACAAAAGTCCCATTTCTGGAGCTCTTTGGAGACAATGAGATACAGCTCCGAGACTTAGAACTGTACCAGGAAATTTCAAGCGGTCAGTCACTTTAACCGAAGGTTACAGAAGGGTGCAAACTTACATTTGGAAGCCATTTTTCTCACTCAGTGATGCTACTTGGCTAGTTCAAAGTACATGAGGGTGGGTTTTACAGTATGTTTCTCCTACTGTAAGGCAACTGCCTGCATGTATGTTCTTACATTGTGGCAAATGAAAGCTCAGTTGCACTAGCTCTGCTACGACCCTTCTTCTATCATAGGGCAAGAGCCTGTACATGGACAGTTACCACAGAACAATTGATGCATTATAAAACTTTATCCTTCATGACCTCATGGTAATTTTTTCACATGCCCTTACCCCTCAAATAATGCATAGGTCCATGACTGTCATAGCCCCAGTGACTTTTATGGAGCTACCCTGGCTTACAGCAGCTGAGGATCTGTGATAAAATATTTAGTGCCTAGTTCTACCTATCTATTTAAAACTTAAAAAGCAAATGTAGCTGCCCATGTATTGCTGTTGTGGTCACATGTTACTTGTGCAACCTGGCTAGGTACAGACATTCAAGAAACAGACATTCAAGGCAGAATTGGTTTAAGTTATGCAGTTTTCTGTAAGCAGCGTAGTTTAGATCAGAAGTGAGCAGAACACACATTTGTCCTTTGGTGGGAGCACAAATCTTAGACCCGGTTCTGCCATTTTTAAATCAGTCTATGTGTTGTACTTTTGTTCTGCTACAGGTATAGACTGGTTTCTCATCACTTATACTAGTAAAAGTGTAATATCTGTACCTGGCCCCTGACTCATGCTGACTTCAATGGATGCAGGATATGGTGGTAAAGTAACAGCACAGTTTGCACTGCATACACCTATTGACATGCTGGGGTGATCTGGCTGTGAGAATCTGGTTCTGGAAGGGAATTTCCAGGCAAGTGCTTCTGAGAAATATGGCCAAATGTGCATAACCATTTCCCATGCAGAAGCATTGTCCATAAACACTTAAGTCTCATCAAACTTCTTTCTTTTTTGCATTTTTTTGTTTTGGTTTGGGTTTTTTTGTTGCTTTTTTGCTTCCAGCTGAAAGAACATTATTGGACACTTCACCTGTCTTAGCAAACCAAGGTGAAACAGAGATTTATGTTACTTAAGACATAAACAAGTCTAGTTCAACCTTTGCCAACACACTGCTTATCTCTATGAACAGGAAATGTTATGTTAGATTAACCTTGTGTCTTCCTATTCTACTGGCTGGTGAATACATTTAATTTAATCTGTTAAGGAAACAAAGACACATAAAAGAATAATGGTTGCAATTACACGGCATGTACAGGCCAGTGATATTAGACCCTCAAAAGACTAGTAAGGACTGTAGTTGGTTGATAAGGTAGCAGCATTTCCTACTATGTGGTGTGTTTACTAGTGAAGTGAAAAGTTGCTTTCACTTCCTGTTAGCACATAAGTAAGTGCTGCAGTCCTCTCTCATGGACCACGAAATATTATCAGTAGCCAGTATGTACGGTTAAAACCTCCCACCTCTGAGCAAGTAGAAACTCTTGCTTACCAAGTATGAAATACTGCCTTCTTACCGTAGGGAATCTCTCCGGTCGCTGTGGAGATGATTACAGGATCAGCATACATGTTTCCTTTCTGGAGCTGGTTCACTGAAGTATGTCGTTGTGATAACATTAGAGAAAGTACCTCATGCAAGAGAATATAGCAGGCTGAATATGAGCTGTTGCTTTTTCCCTTCTTTTGTTAAATTTACTTTCAAATAAAGTATTGATATTTCATCGTTGGAAAGGTAAGGCTCTTGGCTAATTGATTGATAAGGCAAAAGGTAGGATGGTCACCACAAAATTTACACTTCCTTAATAGCGACATTAAACAACTCCTTGTAACAATGTGGCTGGAAGTCAGGGGGAATCTATGGTTTTTGCTAACATGGAGATTCACAGTTGTACGATTGCAGCCTCCTCCTGAGTACAACAGATGCCCAATGGTCCACCTTAGCTCCCTAAGAGCTATGCGACAGTTCCCCTATCTGGACTGCCTCCTGAGGTTGCATACTGTCATGCTCCTAAGTGTGAAGCCTGAGCTTTGTAGAGGTGGGGCCACAACAAAAACGCTGGGAATGGGAGAGGCTAATCTTACAGCAGCCGTGAGACTAGTAACTGCCTGTAGTGGACTTGTCTCTCTTCTAGCTCTGTGAGTAGAGGTGTTTCATAAACACAGCCATCCAACTTCCATGACTGAAAATGGGTTTTCTCAACAGTCACTGGTTAGAAAATGTTGGTGAAAAGCACAAAATAACATGAAAACCTACTCCATGCTTAGTTCTTCAAAGTACCTGGTTACATTTCGAAAGCACTCAAGTGCCATTTTCAAAAGCAGCTTAGTTATACTGCAGCCTGCATCTCATCGAAAGTCAAAGGGATTATCAGGAGTTAAACATTTTAAAACTGCCAAAGTCACCTGGCACCCTTATTTGGGCACGTCAAGTCTCTTTGACTTAAGAACAGTCTAAATCTTTTGAATATGGGACTCAGACTTCCAAGTCACTTCGGTGACTTAATTTTTTACCCCATGTGCCTGCTGAGGTAAAAGAGTCAAGATGCTTCACTCAAGCCACTGAGTCCAGTTGGCAGATGTGGCTGGAATTGAGACAGGTGCAGGATATCAGGAATGAGCCTTTTCTGCCTCTTGTTTCCTCCCATCTGTGTGGTTCACTGAGATATCTCTGATCTATGCTGACTGCTAAACATCCTGGAGATCTTTGAGAAGATCGTCTCTTCATCACTTTAAAATGATGACAGGTACATTTTAATGCTATTGCACGTTCAGCTGTGTGAGAAACTTGTCAGGGCTATTTCATTTTGGCAGTCCTTGATTTCCCCAAGGACTGCCAAGACCAGAGATCTTGTCTTTAAAAATCTCATTCACTCGATATCTCAAAAATCTTAGAGAGATGCATATTATTTTAGAGATGCAATTACTCCATGCAGCCCAGACCCCGTGAAGCGGGGTGCTATAACCATGCTATAACCATGCAGCGTTTTCCAGTACCTTGCTTTCAGTATCCTTCTTTTGACAGGCTGGATGCAGAGGGACTGAAAAATCATGGGTAGCTGTCATTTGGAAATACATTTTACTGACTGAAATAATTAGCTGTGTTTTCTTTCTGTTTTTTATTATTGCAGTATCCTAGATATCTTCATTTGCCTTAACTAAGATATAATGCCTTTAATGATTCAACAAAAAAACCTCTTCCTTTAATTTTCAAAGTTGTGCTGTATTGCCCTTATCCTTTTTTCACAGTTAAGTTCAAACTGCATGCTCAAAGACTGGGACTTGCATGCCAGAACTGCCAAGATTGCTACTTCACTTTGCAGGTGAGATGACATTTTCAATTCATATAATTTTTAAAAAGATTAATACACATTTAAATAAAAAGAATATAAGGTTTGAATTGACATAACTTATCCCTTATTGCTAAAAAAACCCATTACAATTCTAAAATCCTGCAAGCTTACAATATTTTCAACAACAAAATGTCATAAAACCATATTCAAAGAAAACATTGTTTTAAGTATTGTTGAGAGAAACTGTAAGACTTGGGCCATTAAGCCATCACTATAGAAAAAATGCAGTATTTTTTATGAGGGAATAATTCTGCTGTCTGTTTGCAAATGAATGTGCTATAATTAGCCTGGATTTCAAGAACTGCTAACTCTGTTAATGATAAGCATGAATACAACATCTATTGAATACACATCATATATCTGACTTCCAAGTTCTACTGAAATATTTAAGACTAATTTAACAAAAATGAGTCACTACTGCAGAGTTACAGTGCATTTGGTGCATGGTATGATTTACTCTGATTACACTACAGCTGCAGTCCAAATACTAATGGCATTTGTCTGAAGATAACCTTTGCAATGTTCATGAGCATTATCTGAGAGAATTATTGTTTCTCTAGACATAGGTTCTATTTCAGTTAAGGGCACGGCATTCACTTTATAATATACTGCAGTTTGTTACAAGGAGAAAGGCCCATTGTATGAAATTATTTCTTTAAGAGTGATTCACCGTTGTATTGTATGATGGTTTCTCAGTGTATCTGTTGTAAATATTGGGGAATTATTTGGAAAAAAATGAGGGTGCAGACTGAGAAATGTAGTGATCATTAAATTAAAATATAGTTGGCCAATTTTAGTGGGTTCTGGAGAAATTGCTATATTCTTCATAGAATTCTGCCATCATGTGGTTCAAAATATAACTGCATACTTGCCAAGTGGATGTTAGAGATAGTTACAATCTCTTATTTCAAATAATTTATTGTTTAATTTGTCTATTTTTTCTGTTCACAACTTAATCCTCATTTCTAAGAATATTTATTCTTAAAAACACTGATTGATGAGCTTATGAAAAGTGATTTTTACCAAAGTAGTTCATTCAGTTGGACTCTCTGACTCTGTGATTCATGGTGTGTGTGATTAGGCCCCCATGTTGCATAGTATTGTTACAGGTCCTTGATTGGATAAGTGAATTTTTAAACTGGAGAATAATGAATGGTTAATAAAAAGAGCAAATGAAGCCTTCTGGCATGAATTTTCATAGGTCTTCTTTTTCAGCTAGAAGCAACCATTTGGAATATCTAGTCTGGCACGACCATATTTATGACACAACCATATACAGGCAGTCCTCGACTTACAACATTTTGAGTTACAATGTTTCACACTTACAACGTTTATACATTGACACCCTGTTTCAACTTTCTGATGTCAGTTTTGACTTTACAACATTTGATCCGATGCGATGCTACACCAGCGAACAAGTTCGCTGCGTTGCCCATCTCCCTGGAGAACATCTGTCCAAACTTCCTTGGATACTTTCTTTAAGAAAGCAGACAAGACTCCAGAAAAACCTGCAGCCAAGACTCTCAAGAAGACTCCAGCCAAGAACCCTTCAAAAAGTCCAACCAAGAGCCCTTCAAAAAGTCCAGCAAAGTCACCTCAAAGAAGTCCTTTCAAATCAATATGATTGCTGTTTACAATAGAAATACATTAATGTAGCTATATTATTCATCTATAATTGATCGAGTACAAAATTCTGGGGTATTTTTAGTGAAAATTGGATATCGGGCCCTGGTTCAGGAATCAATCCACCATTTATAACATTGTTTCTTATGAGAAAATTGGTTCCAAGTTACAACCTTTCGACTTAAGACGTGATTTTCAGGAACCAGTTGTGCTGTAAGTCCAAGGACTGCCTGTAATTTCACATAGTAATTCTTGCAGAAAGTGCAATAAATTGTGGTTTCTGACTAATTGAGTTTAAAATTTATGTAGCCTTTTAAGCCTTTATGTAGCCTTTGCACAAACACTTTCATGCATAAATTAGGAAGGGGTGCATGTATGTGACACAATCATAAAATGATAGAAAATGAGGACTGGAAGGGACAGTCAGCCCAACTGCCTGCTCAAAGTAAGACCTTCCGCAACCAGATCATCCCATACAAGGCTTTGTCTAGCTGGGTCTTAAAAACCTCTAAGGATGGAGATTCCTCAACTTCTCTGGGTAGCCTGTTCCAGTGCTTTCCTACCCTCCTAGTGAGAGAGTTTTTTTCCTGATATCTTACCTACACTTCCCTTGCTGCATCTTGAGACCATTGCTTCGTCTGTCATCTGCTGCCCCTAAGAACAGTACAGCACCATCCCCTTTGGAACTGCTCTTCAGTAGTTGAAAGCTGTTATTAAATTCCTCCTCGGTCCTCTCCTCTCCAAACTAAATAAGCTCAGTTCCCTCAGCCTCTTCTCAGAAATCATGTTCCCTAGCCCCTGAACCATTTTTTATGCCCTCCACTGGATTCTCTCCAATTTGTCCACATCCTTGCTGTAATGGGGGGTCCAAAACTAGACACAGTACTCCAGATGTGGCTGCACCAGTGCTGAATTGAATGGAATAATCACTTCCCTTCATCTTCTGGTGGCGTTCCTACTAATATAGCTAGGCTTGGAGGATTCAAGCTTTATTGGTAAACATCAATTTCACTTGATACTTATTAAAATATTTATGCCGGTACTCACTGAAGTTTACAAAAAGGAGACACACATATATATGTATATATATATAAAAACCAGGACAGAGGTAAAGAAATCCAGGATGGGGAGTGCTGTGCACTACACACACACACACACACACATACACAGCATCTGCTGTAGGAGTTGGGGGCCATGCTGGTAAGGCTGTGCTGGGAGGGGGCTTGGAGGGGCATGGCTGATAGCAGAGGGGAGCCCGGTGTCACAGGCCACTCGCTCTGCCCAGCCACGACAGGGGCCAAACTCCTGGGAAGCAGGACTGGGCTTCACAGGAGTTTGGCCCCTACCCCAATCACACAGGGACCGAGCCAGACTGGGCTGGGCTCTATGGGAATTTGGCTCCTGCCCCAGTTACCCAGGGGCCAAACTCCCATGGAGCCCAGCCTGGCCTGGCCCCTACATGATTGGAGCAGGGGCCAAATCCCCATGGAGCCTGGTCCAACCCAGCCCGCTCCTGTGTAATTGGGGAGGGGGCCAAACTCCTGTGGAGGCCAGGTCAAGCTGGGCTCCATGGGAATTTGGCCCATGCCCCAGCTGGGACCTGGGCAGAGTGAAGGACTAGTGGCACTGGGCTCATGGACACTACTAGCCCTGCCCCTCCAGCCCCTCCTGCCAGTCCAGCCTCTTCTCCCCACCTCCTCCTGAAACAACCTTATTGGCACGGCCCCCAGTTGCTGCAGCAGCTACTGCACATGCATGCACGTGTGTGCATGCATGCTATATGAATAAAGATCAAAAACCACCCCTAATTTTTCACAACCCTGAACATTTCAATCAGTAAAAATCACAATAAATGCTTAAAAATAAACGTTGATTTTAGCCATCAAAAAAAAATCAAATTCTGCCAAGCCTAAATATAGCCTGGTATGCTGTTAGCCTTCTTTGCAAGAAGAGCACACTGTTGGCTCATGCAGCTTATTGTCCACTGTAGCCCCCTGGGTCCTCTTCAGCAGAGCTGCTGCTTAGCCAGTCAGTCCCCAGCCTCTACTACTGCATGGGATTATTCTGTCCTAAGTGCAGGACTTTGAAATTCTCCTTTATATTGAACTTCATGAGATTTCTTTTGGTCCAGTCCTCCAATTTGTCTCTCTCTCTCTACCCTCTAAGCATATCTACTACTCCCCCCAGCTTGAGGTAATCCTCAGACTTGCTGAGGGTGCACTCCATCCCATCTTCCAGATGGCTGATGGTTTCAGCTCTCCACAATCACCTATATTTTTTCAGCTCAAATTGGAATGACTCTATAAGAGGATATGCTCTTTGAAAAATATTCTGCAAGCAAATGAAGAATTTAGCAGCCTGATCATGATGTACTAGCATATACTTGTTTTAACTTATGCAATTTAAAGTTATAAACACATTGCAGATAGATTCAATAAATCTATGCAGCTGGAACGTGGAGAAGAGATTCAGATTGTGGCACCAAGTAGAAGGATTTTGCTCTCTGTCTAGTGAATACGAGCCCATTTGGCCATGCTAGTTGTTTTGGAACATTTCAAATACATTTTCAGAGCTATTAGCCACACTGTTACCATTTTGTTTATTTAGTTTTCATCATCTTTTGTAATAAACCTCAACAACCTTTTTAAAATAATGTATGGACTTCCTAATGCTGAACCGTCTTTTTTTTTACAAAGGAAAACTTCTTTCTACATGATGCTTTTCTACAAGCCATTCTTTGGCTTAACCAGATGATTATTACTAGAAGACACCCTATGGCATGTGTAACCCAAGGTCAGACCAGATACTCCTAAAGGGTTTTTCTGGACTGAAAATCCTGTAAATCTGTTAACATGGTTCTATGGATAATGCTCTATATTCAGCATCACTGTAGGACAGTGCCTTGTTGAGAACTCAAGATTATTTATTTGTCCTGATTTATATTAATACTTTTTTTCCTATGGAATAGATGGAATACAAGGATAGATACATAGACTTTAAAGTTTCTATAGGAATCTTTTCTGTTGCTAGACAGGAACTAGGTTGCCAGAGTGGAGATGGGACAAAATAGAAACTCCAGAGATAAAGTGACTTGAATATTGAAGTTGTGCCTGGTTAGTGTAAACGAAAGCTGTCTTCCCCGAGAAAAATCATGGCTAGTCAGTATGTCTTGGGATGAGTGTATGCAGAATTTGTTAAAGAAATTCCCTTCCAGTCCTAATCATCTATGATTTTCTGATTGTGTCACATACATGCACTCCTTCCTAATTTATTCATGAAAGTGTTTGTGAATCTCAAAAGGCTACATAAATTTTAAACTTAATTAGTCAGAAATTGTATTCAGAGCAGTATGAAGAAGTATCTGGTAGCATAGAAAAATTCCAAATATTGTCCTTTTTTCCAGCTATGAGCAGGAAGGAAACACACTAGGTTCATGCCTGGAGAAATCCTGCAGTGGAAGTATAATTGCTTCCATAATTTTTTTCTATTTGTCTAAACACTAGATTATATTTAGGCTGGGTGGGCATTATAGATTATACAAGTCAGGTCCAAAAATAAATAGGAAGTCATCCTTCTGGAGGAGTTGTGAAGGAAGGTGATGACTGTGTTCTCTTTGAGGTCTTCTGACTCTTCAGAGATCCCTCATTTACAATTACTGGGTGTGTCTACACATGCACACTCATACAAAGCAATAAACGTTGGTGCTTATTGCACCCGTCTTTATTGCTCCCAGGTGCCATTTTTATATGTGCGCCTGGGACTGCAGCATGTTGAGCTGGGAGCTAATTATGGAGTTAATTAATCTACTCCACAGTAAACTTCTTATGTAGATGTGCCCACCTTGTCCTGAAGTGTCATTTCAACAAGGAGTTTGTCCAAAGACCAGATGAGCAGAACATCTTACTGAATTCTGCACATCTGGCTCCCAAGCAGAATAGAGGTCAAAACAATGTTACCAGTCATGCAGCCATCCTACAAGAGATGCATGGGCCTTCAGAAGATCAAAGTCAAGATGTTCATAGGAAGTTTTCTTTTTAATTTCTTTTTTGTGTTTCATGGGATATGATTTTTAGATCTAGTTGGCAATATCTAGTAACTCTAGTAAATTCCAAATTCATTGAAAGATCTGGGGGAAAACAATATTTGCCATAAAACCGAACACTGAGTGTTACTTCCATCACAGCAAACAGTGACTTCACCACAAGAGTGTGCTTACCTAAATCTTCCAGATAGCTTTGGACAGAACACGGTTGGCTTATCCCATCCTGGTACACTGCATACACTGAAACATTATAGTGTCTTCCAGCTGCAATGTCTGTTGGAAAGAAGTATGGGTTTATTTAAAACTGTATATGCAAACGGAAATTAAAGCTGCAGTAACTTCTAAGGAGATACTGAAGAGAAATGGAAAGGGAGTGTGGTTGATTATAAGAGAGCAATGGGGAACAAGGGACTCCTAAATTCTAATTCCAGCACTCACACTAACTCACTCTGTCTTTGGACAGGTTATTTAATGATAGCTGCTCAGAAAATGTTCCCCTCCACTGCACTGGAATTTTTGGGGGGAGGGTATTGTTAGCAATAAATCTGCAGTAGCATGGACTTCACACAGGTTGAGCAAGGCCAGTCAGGATGCTGGGTACTTCCTCTTTGACTGTAGCCTGCACCACCACAGTGATGCTACTATTGGCACTCAAACTGGCTAGATTTAAAGCTAGCTTGAGTATGTCTGCATGTGTTGAATCACAACTCCACTGGCAGTGTAGACCAGTGATTTTCAACCAGGGTACTGCCAGATCTTTTGAAGGGTGAGGCAAGGTGTTAGGAAATAAGCAGGTGTGAGGAGATAAGTGCAGGCTCAGGCGCCTCCCTAGTCAGTCTCTTGAGGTCCCTTCTATAATCCTGTGATTTCCCTCTATCGCACTACAGGATCTTGTTTCAAGTTCATATGGTCACCTAAAGCTATGTAGGATGCAAGGTCACTACACTGCTCTGAAGGGAGTTCCCCTGAGCGCAGTTCACCCAAACAAATTCAAGTGTGAAAAGGCATGGTCAGTTGAGTTAGGGAATCTAGAAATAGTAAGACTGGAGTGTTGTTGTAGCAGTGCTGGTCCAGGAAGTGTATGAGAGAAGGATTTTTTGTGATACCTTTTATTGGACCAACTGTATTAGCAGGGAGAGGCTGTTGGAGAAGCCTTCAGGAATCTGAAGAAGTGGGCTTGATACCAGAAACTTGTCTAACAGCTTTCCTAGCTCTACAATTGATTCAATAAAAGATATCACAAAAAATCTTCATCTCTCAGGATATACACGTACCGGTAAGTAGGCCTGTGCAAAGCACCAAGTATTCAATTCGGCTTTGGATTTGGCCAATTTGGTGGGACAGTGATTCAGTTTGGCAGAGAAGCTGCAAGGAAATGCCCCAAAGCAGATGCTGGTGAGTGGAGGATGGTAACCTCAGGGGCCAGACCTCTTGCTGCAGAGACAGCTCCCCTGGTGCAGTTGGGGAGCAAATATGAGGCCCTGGCTGCACTGGAGGAGTGTGTGGTGGGGGAAAGTGCACTGGAGGGGCCTGCTGCCATCACTGAGTGAGCTGAGGGCTGGCCAGGTAAGCAGAAGAAGAGATGCTGTGACTCCTTGCTGAGAAGAACAGAGGAACCCATCTGTCGTCTAGATCCCATGGTGCACAAGGTCTGCTGCCTTCCTGGAGCCCGGATCAGGGATGTCATGGTGAGAATTCCTGACCTCATCTGGCCCTCCGACAACTATCCCATGGTCCTCGTCCATGTGTGAACACATGATGCGGCCTGGAGTAGTCCAGACCATATCATGAGTGACTACAGGGCTCTGGGGACTAAGCTTAGAAAGACAGGGGCACAGGTGGTCTTCTCATCAATCCTCTCGGTCAGCAGTCGCAGTAGGCATCACGTAACCCATGTCAGAGAAGTCAACCCACGGCTCCGGAGTTGGTGCCATCGTGTGGGTTTTGGCTTCCTGGACCACGATCTGCACTTCTGTGCAAGGGACCTCCTGGGACACGATGGGCTTCATCTCTCCACAAAAGGTAAGAGTCTCTTTTCTTACAGGTTGGCTGAGCTCCTGTGTCGGGCTTTAAACTAAGTATGACAGGGGACAAGGAAGCAGGAGATGGAGAGAGTCTAGAACCTACAAACTGCGAGACATGAAGCAGTATACCCCAGGTATATACCAAGGGGCCCTTTGGGCATCAGAAGTGGGGAGGGGGGCACCAAAGGCACCATTCGGAGGGCTCAAGTGCCTCTATACTAATGCTAGGAGCATGGGGAACAAGCAGGAAGAACTCGCACTTCTACTTGCAAATAATAACTTTGATTTAGTGAGGCTAATGGAAACCTGGTGGGACCCTACCCATGACTGGGCAGTACACATTGAGGGCTATAGGTTGTACAGAAGGGACAGAGTAGGGAGGAAAGGGGGCGGGGTTGCTCGCTATGTAAAGGAGCATTATACATCTACCCTAATTAAAATGGGATCAGAGGAGGAGAAAGTTGAGGCATTATGGGTTAGGATACATGGAGGTCGAGAGGAAAGGGACTTGGTGGTGGAGGTCTGCCGCAGACCACCAAACCAAGAGGAAAAGCTAGACTTGGAATTCTTGAGGCAGCTCTCAGAGGCCGTCTAGGGACATGGTTGTCATGGGGGACCTAAACTACCCTGACATCTGCTCGGAGGAGCAGTCAGCCAAATCCAACTGTTCACATAGGTTCCAAACCTGCATACAGGACCTTCACCTAACGTAGGAGGTATACGGTCCCACTAGGGGGAATGCCTTACTGGACTTGGTGTTGGCTACGGGGGAGGGCCTGGTAGGGGAGCTGCAAATTAATGGTTGCCTTGGGGATAGTGACCACCGATCAATCGAATTCACCATACGGCGTAGGGTGGGTAAGATATCTAGTAGGGTGGAACAAGAAGGGGCAATTAGTGACAGATAGCGGGGACAAGGCTGAGCTATTCAATGAGTTTTTTGCCTCAGTGTTCCTGAATAGGGCTCAAGATAAGTATCCTAATGGGTTCTTAGATGGGCATCAGAGGGACATCAGCCTACAACTGTCGACACTGATTTGGTGCAGAGTCACTTGGATGGACTGGATGAGTTCAAGTCAGCAGGCCTGGATGAGCTGCATCCAAGAGTACTGAAGGAATTAGCTGGTGTCATAGCAGAACCACTGGCACAGCTGTTTGAGCACTTGTGGCACTCGGGTCAGGTCCCGGAGGACTGGAAAAGGGCCGGTGTGGTCCCTATTTTCAAGAAGGGGAGGAAGGAGGATCTGAGTAATTATAGGCCAGTCAGTCTCACCTCCGTCCTTAGAAAGGTCTTTGAAAAGATTATGAAGGATCATATTTGTGGGAGTCCAGTGGGAAAAATAAAGTAGGAGGGAAACCAGCATGGATTCATAGCAGGTAGATCATGCCTGACCAATCTGGTTTTGTTTTATGACAGGGTCACAAAATGCTTAGATGCAGGAGTAGAGGTGGATGTCATTTTCTTGGATTTTAGTAAGGCCTTTGATATGGTATCTCATCCCATTCTCATAAATAAATTAAGAGGCTGTGACAGATGTTTACACGGTCCAGTGGGTGGCAAATTGGCTTAGTGGTCGCACCCAGAGAATGGTAGTAGATGGGTCGGTATCGACCTGGAAGGATGTGGGTAGTGGGGTCCCACAGGGTTCAGTCCTTGGACCTGTACTCTTCAATATCTTCATCAGTGACTTGGATGTGGGTGTGAAGTATACTCTGTCTAAGTTTGCAGATGATACTAAATTGTGGGGTGAAGTGCACACTCTGGAGGGTAGGGAACAATTCCAGAAAGTTCTGGACAGGTTAGAAAAGTGGGCAATACACAATAGGATGCAGTACAACAGGACAAGTGCAGAGTGCTGCACCTAGGGTGCAAAAGTATCCAGTACATCTACTGGCTGGGAAGTGACCCTCTCAGCAGCACAGAAACAGAAAGGGATCTTGGAGTCATAGCAGACTCCAAGATGAACATGAGTTGTCATTGTGACGAAATCATCAGCAAAGCTAACCGCACTTTATCATGAATCAGCAGATACATGACAAATACGACCAAGGAGGTGATACTTCCCCTCTATGCGGCATTGGTCAAACCACAGTTGGAGTACTGTGTCCAGTTTTGGGCACCCTACTTCAAGAAGGATGTTGATAGACTTGAGAGGGTCCAGAGGAGGGCCACTCATATGGTTAGGGGCTTACAGGACAAGTCCTGTGAGGAGAGATGGAGGGACCTGGACCTCTTCAGTGTCAGCAAGAGAAAGCTGAGAGGTGATCTTGTGAACGCCTACAAATTCATTAGGAGGACGCACCGAGGGATTGGACATGCTCTGTTCACCAGGGCACCTCTTGGGGTAACTAGGAACAATGGTCACAAACTGACAGAAAGCAGATTTAGGCTAGACATCAGGAAAAACTTCTTCACGGTAAGGGTGGCCAAAATTTGGAATGGGCTTCCAAGGGAGGTGGTGCTCTCCCCTACCTTGGGGGTCTTTAAGAGAAGGCTGGACAGGCATCTGCCTGGGGCTGTCTGACCCCAGCCCTCTTTCCTGCCTAGGCAGGGGGTCGGACTCAATGATCTGTTGAGGTCCCTTCCAACCCTAGCATCTATGAATCTATGATTCAATTCTTCGAATTACTGTCCCAATTTGATTAGGCTGATTCAGATTCAGAGATTTGACAGCTGAATCAGGCCACATCTCCTCTGAATCTAACAGGCAATGGCAGTGTTGGTGGCGGGGGCATGGTGGTGGTGAGTGGGGCCCCACCTCCTGCCTTCTCCCCCAGCTCTCCGCAATGGCTGCCCTGCCTGGCCCCAGCTTCCCAGCACTTAAAAAAAAAAAAAGCAAAAAAAAGCCCCGCACTCAGCAGCAGTGATCAGGGCCTCTGGGGGCTTGTGGCAGAGCCACCCTCCATGCAGCATGGGGCAGCGGGGGGCACCTGCATGGCAGCTGTCGCAGTGCATGGGTGCAGCGTGGCTCGGCATTGTCCTGGAGCTAGGGCCACTTGGGCTGAGCACTGCTGGGCTCCAGGTGACTGCTGAAGCCGCTC
>NW_005842490.1:718794-720995 GCF_000455745.1 Alligator sinensis | reverse complement strand
CGAACGCCCCGAGAGGTCCCGGTTGCTGCTGCGCCTGCCAGTGAGTGCAGGACTTTTTTTTTTTTCCACATGCCAGGGTGGGGGGGGACTGGGGGAGCAGGCAGGGAGTGGGGGCACTTGTGGGGGGGCCTAAAGGAGCCGGTGGGGGATGGGGCCAGGTGGGGGTCCCTCCACGATCCCCTCCCCCCTCCTCCAGCCCCCTGCCTCCTACTTACTGGCATGGAGCCTGGGTCTAGTTCCCTGCGGCGGCGAACGGGGACTGCTCAAATCTCCAAATCAATTCAGAGGCTTCCAAATTGATTCAGAGGCTTCTGATTAGATTTGGACCTTCTAATGGGTCTCCCAATTCGATTCAAATTTGGAGATCCAGCACCCAAATCAAGCCAAATCTCTTCCAAATTGAATCAGCTACCAAAGCTTTGCACAGCCCTACCAATAAGCATATGACAATAAAATAAGTGGGCTAAAAACCCTGTATTAACATAATGGGATGCATTTTGGACTCTGTTGGACTCATGGGTTCAGTGCGAATTTTGTCTGAGTAAGGACTACATGTTTTGTCCTCTTATACAGGAAAGAAGAGCACCTGCAGTTAGCACAGAAAATAATTGCTGCATTATATATTACAGCCTTTTCTTCTACTCTCCCACTTCTTGTAGCTAAATATACAGATGCCTCTCTTCCATACTGCTTATTAGCTATAAATATCCTGCTCTCCTCTGCCCTCGTTGTACCTTAACAGGCAAGTATGAGAAACAGGGCCTTAATTGAAATATACTTTCTCTTTTTGTGTAGTTTGTTGTCTTCTGAGCTACAAGGGCTTCTACATCTTCCCATGTGCTAGGAAAAGTAGGTAACATAAAACCTATTACCATATCTTACCCTGGATATATGTAGTTGTGTCCTGGACTTTCTTCCAATGGAAATTCTGTACCTGGTTTTGTTGAAATGCAGAAGTCCATTCCACTATGAACCACAGGACTGACCTCTCCCTGGGCCTAGGAGGCTCCCATTTAACAGTGATCCCACTTTGATTCTCATATTTAATCTGCATGTTGGTAGGGGATGGGAAAGCTGCAAACAAAGGAAAGAGATGGTTTGACCTTAATCCTTCAACAAGTGGAAGACTTTAAAAGTCCCTTCCATACTAAGAAACTGCCTGTGCTCTGCACCAGTTTATGAACTGAGCCTGAGCATACACAGAGACATTACAGATCTGGAGTATTTGTGTACTTTGTTGTGCCTCTTCTGTCTAAAAACAGTATCTGTTACTTTTACAAGAAACAGCTACAATTCTTATAACTGTAGAAGACCAAGGACAAATGTTGTTTTTCCATTTTATTTACTTTGTGCAGTTTCTCTTTAGTCATTTTCACTATCAGCCCTTCCCTTCCTGTTTGCGTGGGACTTTCCCTCAGTTCTGAGTGAAAGAAAATATTTTAGAAAATAGGAAAATGTGGTTGTGGAAAACCACAGCCTTTGACGTGAGGGATCAGATGCAGGTGTAAATCCTGAAATTACCATTTATTCCTTTTTTTTTAATTGGCTGGATTTTACAGTGAGACTCTCCCTTTATTGGAAAAGGAAAGGGCTGTTTTCACAAAGGCTTTGAGCACAAACACAAAATGCCCATGTTCTGAGAATGACTAAGTAGCACAGCTACATCAGCTCATTCTAGTTAGTGCTGTCAAAGTAAAGCTTATTTTTTAAACCTGTTGTTGAAACTTTCAGAAACAACCACTTAAAATAAGTGGCTACACACAGTCCTGAATCTTCTGGCGAGCTCACTTTGGGTGCTTATACAAGTTGCATTTGTTGTGTGATCAGGCCCCTGAAAGCGCTCCACAGCTGTGACTTAACACACCTGCACAGCTGCAGAGCACTTTTTAAATGGCTGATTGCACGGAAAATTAATCCTGATCAAATGAGGTATTACCTGAAGGCACTTTAAAGCAGAGTACCTTAGGGAACTTGTGTTCCCTCCAGGGTTAATTTTTCCTGCTTTGCAAGACTATCAGTGGGAAAGGGGAGGGAGAAGCCCTGCACATAGCTGCCAGCTGTTTTGAATGACTAGAGCTGGGGACAGGGTGGAATGGAACCCCCTCGCTGACCCTCCCCCACCCCAGCTACCCCATCTGGAGTATTGGGGGGAGCTGGGCCAAGCCCAAGAGGTGAGGGGGGGCTCCCTTCCTCCCCTCCCC
>NW_005842490.1:716164-718784 GCF_000455745.1 Alligator sinensis | reverse complement strand
GCCCCCAGCCAGGCCTCTTGACAGTGGCAGCATGAAGCTGCCAGCTGCTTTGAATGGCCAGAGTTGATGGTGCAGGGTGGAAAGAAGCCCCCTTGCCTTATGGGCCCAGCCCAGTTCCCCCCAATACCATAGCTGACATAGCTGAGGGGCTGTGAGGCAAGGGGGCTCTGTTCTACCTCCCCCCGCCATCTCTAGCTCCTTCATGCAGAAAGCTTGAAAATGCAGAAAGTTCAAAGCAGCTGGCAGTTCTGTGATACCAGGCTCCTCCCCTCCCTCCCGCACTGACAACCCCAGAGCGGGGGGGTAGGCAGGGCTGGGGAAAGGGGTGGTTTGGCAACCTCTTTGGAGGCTGGCTAGGGCTGGCACAGGCATGCTACTGCACCCTCTCCCCCAACACACAAACATCTCTTGGGTTGGAAGGTGGGCCTAACTCATGGCACTTTCTGTAAAGCGCCATGAGTTAGAGCACGGCCCTAACTTCTGTAGGCACCCTTTATAAAAAGAAGTGATGGGAGCAGAATTTCACAAAGGTATTTTCCTGCTTTACAGAGATCTGGAGAAGATGTTTTCAGTGAAAGCTACAGATGCTAAATTGATAATCTTACCTTGATAATCAGCAGTGATATTGGCTGGTTTTGAACTCCCCTTTGAATTGTATGCCGTCACATGGAGAGTATGCACCTCAGCAGATACCAGGACTTTGCATTTGGTTTCTGATGTGTTACATAAGTTAAACCTTTCTCCCTGGTGCTTGTAGTACACTGTGTATCCCAGAATTCTTCCTCTGGCATCTTTTGGAACAAGAGGCTGAAAACAATGAAAGTAAATGTTCTTACAGAAGTAGGATGTGATTGCTGCTGGGGGGGATTGCTTTCTTCATTTCAATCAATCACACTCACAGAATTCCTAGGAAAATTGTTACTGAGCCACCAGAATTATTAATTGAGAAATGTCTGAAAAGTCACCTACTTAGCCTGAAGAATGTCCCTGAATAATTTCTCTGAAAGAATAGACACAGACAAATTTTTCCTTAACATTAAACAAATCTCTCCTCATCTTCAACCTCATTCTTTCCTTAAATAAACTTAATCCTGTAGAATACAGAGCACATGCAGCACACCTTCTGCTTTCTAGACCTACCCAAATACAATCTCTGTGTGCCTTATTCTCAGACACTCTAATGTCAGGTGACTTATGAAGGAAAATGGCATTACCTTTATCAAGACTGTCACTTCTCTGCTCCCATTTGCATATACTGGACCCACTAGTCTCCACACATCCACAGGTACATTAGCAGGGGCTGCATTCAAAGTACATTAATGGAATACAAGATTTTGCCAACAGTATTTGAATTAACAAAGCACAGGTATGGTTTGCTACGTGACTTTATTCAGCTTCATAATGACAACTGCCCTTTTGGGGGAGTTCTCAGGATGGTGTATCATACATAGCAGCTATGTATTTCTAATAATTAAGTACAACTGAGCAGGGTTAGTGTAATTTCTTAAAACAGCAAGGAAGAAATTACCTGGCACCAGAGACCTGTTGGCATAAAGGTTTGCCACAATGTCAAAGGAAACAACTCTTGTATTTTACTGATTACTCTGTTACTAATTTTATAATCCTTTCACAAACTAAATCTGTAGATCACTGTCTCTCCATCTGTGTGCCACAGGCTGGCAGTTACAGTGAGCCCATGCTGTCTAGATTTAGTTGGGACAAAGCCATGAATCAAGAAATTTTTGACCAAAGGCTCCTGCTATACAGTGCTCCCTACCACAGGAAACTTTGCACCCAAGCATACTTTAAATTACATAGCTCAGGTACCAGAAACAGTGTCACCATGGCAACACCAAGCTCAGGATGGGCTAACCACCTGAGTATAGGCCACAGCCATAGGCAGGTTTTACCACCTATGCAGAGCCTTATGCTGCTGCATCTACACCTATTACTGGTCCTTGAGATAATAAGTTTGGTCACCTTCACTCTTGATTTTTATGGGTGTTTGCACATGCCACGTTTTTTGCCCTTTCTTGTGCTGCAATGGCATGACTATTTGCATGTGCAGGTTTTCCAGATGCTTTAAAAGTATTTCTGGTGCATTAAACTAAAACTCCTTGGACGTAGTTTAGTTTGGCTCGCTGCAAATGAAAGCGTTGCATCCACAGATTCATTGCATGCAAACACAAAGGCACTCAAAGACATGTAATGAGCCCCTTTGTCCACTAGATGGTACTGTGACTTTTTTTGTAGTTCACCCCTTTGAATTGCTTCCGCTTTTTTTTTCTTGTGCCATATGCGAGCTTACTGCTCCCACAACTGCATAGTAGGGCATGGGATGGGGAGTCCCAGGCTGGGATAGGGGCAGCATGGGACCGTCCCACTCTCTTGAGGTGCTGGCTGAGGACCAGGCTTAATTTGTTTGAAAACCTAGTGTGAGCAAACACTGATGTGATACTCCAAAAGAAACAAGTTTAAATTTTATAAACCGATTTAATTTAATGAAGATTAAACCCTGTGATGTGTACAGGCACCATATGTTCCCACTTTCCCCCAACTCTCAATGACTGTCTTCAAGGCACAACACAAGTCCTATCTATAACTGATTGTTTGGAGTTGG
>NW_005842490.1:712119-716154 GCF_000455745.1 Alligator sinensis | reverse complement strand
TGCCAGGAGAATCATTGGGATTTTCTCTGAACCTCATTTGTGTGCCTAAAGAGTGGCTTTTCACCAGATAGCTTGAGGTCTGATTTTGTGTGTGCCACCTAGAAGTTCTGTGCTAGGTCCTCTGTCAGTGAATTAAATTAAATAAGCATATGCACGAAGTGGTGGGATGGGGTATATCTCATCTGGCATATGCATTTTAATTTTGGGGGAAGAGGGAGCTTCATATTAATCTCTTTCAATTTTCCTCTATGCCTTTATTCTCTGGAGGAAGGAGTCCCCATAAACTCCAGGTACATAACACAATATTTCACATCTCTTGCTTAGAATGAACCTAGGGTCTGTAAAGATCCAGCTTTCTTTGAGTTCTTCTTAAGTTGCATCTCTGCTTTAGTTATGTCAAGCATCTAATAATGTTCTTGATGAAAAAAATAAGTCTGTGCCTGTATGATTGAAACAGACTGTCTAATACCAGTGATTCAGACTAAGCAGCTATCAGTAGGTTCGTAGGTGAAATACTTACTGCACCGAAAACGATTCCAAGATACCCATTGATTTCAGCAGTATCAGGCTTTCATCCGGTGTCCGGCACCTCCCAAACCGTGGATTTTATTTGATAACTACAAAACTCTTTAAATTAGAGAGTCAATCTACTGTTTGGGGCTGAGATCAGGACAGTTCTGAGAAGAATGAAAAGTCTGTTCCGATAATGGCCAGTAATAAATCTCTTCTATGATGTGAAGATCAATCAACTGGCAACTTTCTGGCCATAGATGTTATAATCTGAATCTGCCAGCAGAGGTCTCCAACAGAGTTCTAGATCTAGATCTGTTCTTTCTATGATATGCTAAAAGTACTACTCCTTCATCAGTTTGTGGGATATTTGTTTATGTGGGTTGATTATCGATTGATCTCTTTTTTAAACATAAGAAGAAAAGAACACTTAATGTTCAGGGTCCAGGATTTAGTGAGACTTGGAAAAAATCCAAGTTGGCTGGCTTTTTAATAGCATTGTGTATAGCATATCTGCCCAACTTTCGTGAATTATACCTTCTACTTTTCATCTGGAAAGCATTTTGCAAGCACTGACTAGATTAACTGCATGTATAAGATGACTTGCATGTACAAGTGTTTGCAGAACTGTAGATTTCACTTGTGTCTTATCCAGAGGCATCTGTTACTCTGAATTACAGCACAGTTCATAAATGGCGGTTCCATAGTCCAAGAGTGCACAAGAATCTGGGGAAATTGATTGTGATTAATATGTGCTATTAATATGCCCAGAAATAGCCTGGTACTTCTAAACATGAGGCAAACTAAGCATATAAATGAACTGTTCCCTTTCTTGAAGCTGTGAATTTTGCTGGGGTTTATATTTCTTCCCAGGATCTAAGTACTAATGGTAGGTTTAAAAATTATATCCAGCAATGAAAGGCCTGATCTAAAGCTAAGCTTAGTCAGTGGAAAGGCTTCTGTTTGTTGTGCTCTGGATTGGTCTTTAGATGGTGCTGCTGTATCAGGCTTAAAAATGCTAATCCCAGGAGGCTAAGATTTAAGAGCATCCCAGTGTATTTGGGCAGGGATGAGGGCCAACTGCTAATGCTGCTCCATGACCAAAGGGGGAGTCGGTGTGGTACTTGCTGATTTTAAAGATAAAACTCCAGATCATACTATGGATTGTAGAACAAAGTGGATTTTAGAGCTACTGTTTTGCATTCTTATCAGTGTGAAGATTTTTGCAGTGATGGCAGCATTGCATCTTCCCAATATGTGAACTGGGACAGAGTGGTTTCAAGGGTTTGTCTGAGCCAGTAGTAGACCCAGAAACATAGTCCTGAAACCATGACTGAAGCCTCCATGCTTTAACTGCCGGATAGGCTGCCTCTATTGACTTTGTGTATGATTGGACACAGTTTGTACAAAGAACAAACATGAATGTCTCAGATGGCATCTCTCGTTTGCATGTACAACTTGAAATGGCACGTGTTAAAAAGGAGGCCACCCTCAGCCTGCTTAAAAGTTATGCTGCTACTCTCCTGGTTTATGCTCTGAGGTACAAGGGGGGATGAAAGTACAAGACAATGTAAATAACATTTTCAGCCCCCCTTCAGCACATCCTTTGGCACACAGCCTTCCTACCTAGTGATTAGGGGCAGTAGCACCTAGTCCAACTGCTGCTCTCATTCCTTGCACTATGGCCTCAAGCAACTATAGTCTATTGGCTATGTCTAGGTAAGACTAAGCTGGTTAGCCCCTCTACAAGCCAATGGCAAGCACTAGTCAGAGAATCTGTTTACTGCTCCCTCCTGGATCAGCAGTAAGTTATAGCTGAGGGAGCAATTGATCCTACATGTTTCAGTGGCAAAATGGCTGGAAGCCTTTACCTTTTCTCCTGTCTTTAGGAACTGCCCTAAACAAGGGTGTGATCTTACTTCTGAGTCTTAAAAATAAATGAGTGCTGTATAACAGTGGGAGGTCAAGAAATACTCCTGGAAGCCTGAGTGTAAACTCACCTGCTTCTGGGGTTAGATAAATAAAGGACACACTCCATGCACTCCAGTTGCTTCTGGCACGAATTATTCGGCATCTAACTTGAAATTCATACTCTGTATTTGGCTCCAATGTGTACTCTGTGCATGGCTTGCTCCTTGCATGCATGTCCCATTCTCTAATCTGAAATTGAAAAACAGCCAGAAACTTTTCTAAGTTGCAATAACTAGCCTCATGCATGCAACAGGCTAGAACATGCCACTAACAGCAACCCCTGCCCAAGTGACTTAGCCCAGAGCAGTGGCAGGAAAGTCTGGCCCACAGGCTGGCTCTGACCAGCAGTGGACTCCATTTCCCAGCAGCCCCTGCCTGTGTGGCTGGGGTCGGTTTCCATGGAGACCCCAGCAGCAGCCATGCTGTGATAGCTGGGGCTGGGGTCTCCATGAAGACCAGCCCCAGCAGTGCAGCAGCAGCACCAGCCTCTTCCTGGTGGAAGGACTGAAGAGGGAGCTGTGTTGTGGGCAGGAGCAGGGTGGGCTCAGCTGCCGTTGCCTGTATAGGACAGGCAACAGCAGCAGTGGTGGCACCGCTGGGAGGGGTAGCTATGGGAGGCTATGGAGAATTTGGGGGTGGCTATAGCTCCCCCCCCCCAATCCCTCCCTAGCACCGCCCCTGCTGGCAGGGCATGCAGCAGGGTAGGGAGATGCTCCGGAGCCTGGCTGGGATCTCACGGCATGGTCCAGAACCAGGGCATGCAGGCTGCAGATTGTGGCTCTGCCCTGGGTCTAGACCATACTGTCACCGCCGCAAGATCCCAGCCAGGCTCCCGAGCAGCTCTGCATCCTGCCGCGTGCCCTGCCAGGGCTGCTGGGGCCAGTTTCCCCAGAAACCCTGGCTTTGCACTATCAGGGTGCAGCTGCTGCTGGGGTCTCCATGGAAACTGGCCCCAGCTATGCAGCCGGGGCTGCTGGGAAACAGAGTCCATCTGCCAGCCAGATCCACCACTTTGCCCACCCCTGTCCTAATCTCTAATCTAAATTTCCTCTGCTGAAGCTTGAGGAAAGCCCATCAGAGAAAAGCTCATCACCATCTTCTCTGTAATTAGATATTTGGCCAGTTCCACTGCACGGGCTCAGCTCAGCTCGCCCCAGGGGCCAGCAGGGGCTCCCTGCCCCTCCTTCCCTGCCCCTGCTCCCTGCTCCCTGTGTGAGCATCTGGACAGCAGCAGCCATGGCAGCTGTGCCTGGAGCTGGCAGAGGGGAGGGGAGGGGAGGGAATGGAGCCCCCTGCCTCACGAGCCTGGCTCTGATACCCTTTCTGGGGTCTTGGGAGGAGTGAGGCCAGGCCTGGATGATGGTTGGGGGGGGCTCCCTTCCCCCCCTCCACGAGTGTCTTGACAGGAGCTGGGCCAGGGTGCAGTAGAAATGGAGACCCCTCACCTCACAGCCCCAACCCAGCTTCCCCCATGACCACAGCTGGGTTAGTTTGGAGGGGGCGGGGGGGGGGGGCTCCATTTGACCCTCTGCCCCAGCTCCATGTGTGGCAGGT
>NW_005842490.1:662505-711744 GCF_000455745.1 Alligator sinensis | reverse complement strand
CCCCCCCCCCCCCCCCCAGTGTGGGCCCAGGCTGGCTCACCCCAAGACCCCTGCAGGGGTAGTTGTGGGGGGTATGTGGCAGAGGGGTCTCTGACCCCCACTCCCGCTCTGCTTACAGCTGCCAGCTGGTGGGGAGGGGAGGGGGCTGGGGAGAGGGGCAGTCTGACATCTGGCAGCCTTCTGGGAAGCTGCTGGAGTGCCTCTGCCTGCTGGCCTGGGCCAGTGCAGGCCAGCTCCAAGCCCCCTCCCACCCAGCCAGCTAACACCTGTTGGGTTCAATGGTGCTCTAACTCAGGGCGCTTTGTGTAAAAAACCATAGTTAGAGAGCCTCTCTGACATTATGCCCAAACTTCTGTATGCAGCCCCAGTAGAGAAGCCTAGAGTCCTCTTTAGAGGTGGTTTCTCCAAGGTAGGTTTAATGCCCTCCAGCGTAGTTTGTCTCACGCTACCAGCTCTGTACTTGTTGCACGGGTAAAACGAACACTTCAGTCTCTGGGATTAGCATTTAAAATAAACCCCAAATACCCCTGCAACTCGTAAACATTCACCTCCTCTCACTCCAATACAGGGCAAGTGGTTGCAACAAAAACTCCAGAGACTTTAGATGTGCGATTCTCAACCAGGGTGCTGTGGCACACAGGGGTGCTGACAGCTCCTTTGAAGGGTGCTATGAGATGTGAGGCAACAAGCAGATAAAGGCAGGCTCATGCATGTCTCTGCCTGGCCAACACATCCCCACTGCCTGGCTTCTCTGGAAGGAGGTAAACACTATAATATACAAATTAGTTTTTGAAATTGAGTGCCGCCCCATTCACAAAAATTATGGAGGGGTGCCTCAAGGCCAGTGAGGGGTGCCTTGAGGCCAAACAGATTGAGAACCACAGATCCACAATCCACTCTTTTCTCACAGGGCCCAATCCCTCTCCTATTAAAGTGAGGGGCAGTTTTGCTGCTGATGTCAATAGGAGCAGGAACAGCCCCATGATCTGTAGGTGAGAAAGGATTGCCTTACCTGCCATGTTAGATTTGTTGTTGCTTTGTATCTCTCTTCACAGTAAACATTGTTGACCAGTGTTTGCTTCCTCCAGTGCATTATAGTTCTTGGAGCTGAAGTGTTTGTAGTTTCAACAAAGGTGATAACAGGTGCTGCAGGTATCACTAGAAGTAATAGAAGAGAAGAGGAAAATTACTCTGAAGCAGGCCTGAGACGCAAACGTCACGAACACATTACTGTTAGGCACCACTAACATCATTTTTAATATATTTTATTAAATAGTGCAGCTGCTTTCTCCTCACAACAATATATCACAGTCTCTTTAAAAAGCACCGTCAGCTTAGTGATCATTGCACGCTACTGTCCATTAAAGATAACTTACTGTTAATCAGTTTTACACTTTTATTAGTATACACTGCAAGTTGCATATGTAAAATACTTGCCAGGAAAGGCTCTGTTTGCTGCCATGCATGAATTCTCCTAACAAATCACTAGATTTGTGAGACTGCTGATGCTGAAGGTCAAAGCACTCTACCTATCAGTGAGCACCTGACATGCTGTTCTCCTGCCTGCTCAAGTCCAACATGTCACGAAAGACTGAGAAAAGAATATTATTTCCAGTACAAGAATATTGAGACCTCAGTTGAGCATTCAAGAGGATTGGGGTTTTGATGGAAAATATTTTATGCCAACTTGAGAATAACTAAGACATGACTATAAGAAACTATTAGAAATACATCAACAGCCATTTCCCAGCCATTTATAGGGTGCATCCTGACAAATGCACAAGTGCAGTTAGTGGCACCGTAAACCCAGTTGAGGTGTCACAAACCACACACCGTGCATGTACACCTGCATGCTGCACTGCAGATTTGCAACATAGTGCCAAAATTTGACACCAAGAGATCCCAGTGTCAAAAAAATAACTGCTGCAAAAAGCAGCGCGGTGCACACGGCAGCAGCATACACCACTAGGAGTGGCTGGATCACTGCTGCTGTTGTCCTGGGAGACTCCTAGAACTGCAGGCAAGGTTACCAGGGCCAGCACGGGTACCCCACCTGGGGCAATTTGCCCTGCACCAACCCCATGTGCAGGGGCATGTGCCGCAGGAAAAAGCAGTGGCACAAATTTGTCCCACTGCTATTTTTGCCATGGCAATCACACACCCCTGAATGTGGGGACACACACAGAAATCTTCAGTAGAACATCTACACCTAGATCTAGATTTTATTGATTTGGTTAGGGTCCCCCCCTCCCTCCCTTCATGTATTACAATCTGAAAATGATTACAAAATCTGCTTTCAAAGTCACTGTTGAATTACCACACCATACCTAGATCCTCAAGGTCAACTATTAGATCAGGTGAATATGCTGTGCCCAGGACATTTTGGGCTTGGACCCTCATGGAGTACCGTTTTTCTCCTTGCAGTTTGTTCAGTGGAATGGTGAGAGTTCCTTTCGAAGGAAAGGCCTTCTTCTCACATGTCTGTACACTAGGAAGGGAAAAAAAGCAGCAGGGGTGAAAAAGCAGCATGGGAGTTTTGCCATTAACTTCAAAGGAGCCAATATGTCACCATGAGCTATATATTATTCATCAGTAGCTACGGAATAAGAATTGAATCTTGTCATTCATATTTCTAAATTTTTGGCTGTGATTGAAATAGCTTTAGGATTATGGCAGGTCACAGTAAGAAACAGTTCAACGATAGCTGGTCTCTGAAGCTCACCGTGTATTTAGTGAAAATACCACCATGAGGATGGCTGTACAGTACTAAGACACAGCTCAAGATCGTCCTGCAGTTATTCCCAAAGCAGTTTTACCCAAACTTGGCTCCAATGTTGTTTTCTGTGTTTTGTGGTGTTCTCCAGAACCTAAGCTATCATTTTAAAAAACTGCCTTTTTATTCTTTCTGTTTGTAAAAATAAATTTGTGAACAGAAATAGCTTCAGTAATTACGTTTCCTGATTCATCAGCTCTGGGGAGAATGCAGTTCATGAATTTTTCAATGAGAACATATAAACGACTGCATTTTAATATATGTACTTGAACTCTGAAATAATCAGATTTCAGTTCACAGAATGTTAAACAGTTTCTTTGGCACTATTCAGCACAAATAACTTCACAATATTAATGTTATGGTGTTTGCAATGGAGTTCAAAGCAGAGATTCTGGGGTGAGCATGAAGGATATTAAGGGAATGACACAAAAAGAAGCTGTGATTTGGGGGTTGTGGATAGAAAAGGTGTAAAATACCTAGTGAATTTCAACAGCCTTCATGCAGTGTTGTCCATATATAAATATCTGGTAAATAATGGGTATGTTCTTGCTTTGTACTGATAAGAAATTTCTGGCTTTAGAGATGGATGAAACATTCACTATGCTGCATTTCTGCATTTCATTAGGAAAATCAAATTAGATTCCGTTTTTGAAAAAAAATCTAATTTAGCCTAAGTTTTGAAGCAAAACTAGTTTTCCTGTAAAAGCAAGAAACTGCATAAGCTTTATTGCAGGCAAATGACTAGTTTGAAGAATTCTGATGTAACCTATGTCCCGTTCTCCCTCTTGCTATGCTTCATTCTTCTGCCTGTCTACAATGGAGCCATGTGCCCTGAAGTTTACTCAGTTCCAGTGGGGCAGACTTTAGTGGGAAAGGTATAGGCCTGGAACCAGTTAACCAATATCATTTAAAAAGCAGAAAATCCTGAAAGCAGGGAAATTCCTGAAAGCAGGCCCATGCATAGGAGCAGATTTGTCTCTTGCAAATATGCAGACTAACAATCCATTTAAAATCAGTTGGACAAGAATCCATTCTCCTGCCCTGTGACAGTGTCTTCCTACACTTTTAAACAATTCACAATTGGTCATCAAGTTCTAATGGGAAGATTTCAAAGCTCAGGATCCCATTGCTTTTCTTAACAGATATTTCATTGTCAAATTGCTCTTGAGGTGGTATGATTTCTTTCATATTATTTACCCACTTGCTTTGCTCCTAACTCTTCTGTTTTTCTTTTTTGCTCTCTACATCCATAATTAGTACTAAAAAAAAGCAAAGGGCTGTGACTTCTCATTCGCTGAATACCTTTGTTGTGAATGGGCAGTGTACATCTGAAAAATTTGGTATACTCAGTTAATGCATCTGCCCAGTAAGGTCAGATCTGACAGCTGAGAATGAAGCAAGAAGGGAGAGTTCTGTTGTTCCAGGGCTGCAGCGTTTCTTTACATTGCTGTTTTACTATGTGAAGACATAGTAGCAGATTACTACATTTCAGGACCTCTTTCGCTGCTGGTGAAATGTTCTAGTATCATACATGAGTTTTGGTCCCTTGTTGACAGAAACAGGCATTGATTTCAGCGCTATCAGTTTTGTGGGAGAGAAGTCCTTTCTTCTCCATCCCCACCTTTGCCTTCTCACTTGCACATAAGAAATCCTATAGTGGGGAAGGTCCAGGACCCTTTGTCTAATGGTGGCAAGTGGTGAACGCTTTAGAGAACGAGTATAAGAAACTGGGCACGTGTTGAGGGATCCATCCCCCATCTGACCCTGATACAGTCTCACTTTCGAAACCACTGTTCTGATTAATCTGCATGAAACCTGCTTTCTCTTTCCAGTAAGTCACCCATGGTGGGTGTGCGCTCTTGAGAGCTGTGTTCAGTTGTTACCTCTGCAACAGACTTCCTGAGTGACTCCAGGCAAGTTACTTAATCACTCTGTGCCACATCTGTAACATGAATAATACCATTCACATTTCCTCCGCTGTGCCTCTGGCTTTCCTGTGTAGATGGTGAAGCCTTGGTGCAGTGAATCATCTCTGATTAATCTGCTTTTTAGTCCCTGGCAGAATGATATCCTTTTGGAGGTATGTGATGTGCTATAAGTAATTAATAATACAGCATTGATGGCTCCCTTTTCCATTATTGCCTTACTTCACTTTTATAGCAGTGTTTCTCCACAGAGCAATACCAGCATGAGATATGTAGGTATAAAACTAAGGCAGTAGAATGAAGGGCAAGACCACTGACCAGAGAACTGGCTTTTATTTTTATCCTTGATTTAGGCTTTGTTTGATGCTCAATTACAAACACAAGTCCCAAATGGCTAGAGAATTGACTCTAGTGCAAAGAAGCCTAAGTTTAAAGGTTTAAATTCTAAGCTCAGCCAAACTGGCAGTAAGCAAGTGAGAGCTTGCTGCTGGCTCAAATGAAGAACTCTGTAAAGACACCGTTTTAGAAAATGTAACTAGGACACTGTCTGTTTCCAGTCATCAGAACTAGAACACTTTATACAATCACGTTGGTTTGTGGTTGCTGTTGCTCTCACCGCACGTGCTTAGACCACGTAGTAATATTGTTTCCCCAGGTTACAAAGCTTGCAGAATCTAACCCTGTCCTCAATTAATATAGTTTTATTTTTGCTTTCTTTCTGTGCCATTAGCACCTTAGCCACAATGGAGGTTTACTGGCAAGAAACTTGGCAAGTCTCATGCTTCTTGTCCCTCATTCTTTACAACCACCAGGGTCCAACCTGGTGCAGAGAATCCTGTTTTGCGCGCACTTGGTTTTCAAATGATACCGACAAGCAGTTCTGACTGTACTTACTTCCACACCAAGAGAGTGTAATCAGTGGTTATGTATGTACGCTTCCCAGGGTCCCAAGTACAAGTCATGTGGCTTGAATGTTCATAGATAACACAGGTTAAATTCCTGGGGCTGTCCGGTGGATCTAGAAAGACAGATCAAAGGCAAATACATGTAAGTACAATAAGTTTAGGGCAACTCAGCCAGTGACTAAGGATTTACATATGTGAAATGCTGATGTCCCATGTCACCTAAATATAAGATTTAATTAACTTTGGACGTAATCTGTGAAGAGATGCTGCTTCAGGGTAGGCAGACACAAGCAGATTCTAATGTTATATGGTGCCCACCGGTAGCGAACTTCAGCTGTGATATGAAAGCACTCTAATGAATTAATCCTCCAATAGGCTGGAACTTGGCCTTTGAGTGCGGAGTTTGCAGGGCTCCGGCAGAGCGTTTTTGAAACCTTGTCAATTCCCTTGGCCAGCAAAGTACTGCAAGGTGAGAATGGCTTCTTGAGAAAGGTTGCAAGGTGATCTTTCCAAACCAACTACCTGGATGAACTGTGAAGTTCAGGGACCTTAGGTGACAGGCCAGATTTCTCAATCTCTTCCTTAAACCTGCAGACACCAAGGGATCTAGCATCCTTTCTCTTTTCATTTTGAATGCCAATGAACAATTTAAGCTACGTAAACAGAGAACTGGATACCAATGAATGGGCAGCTTTGTAAGTCTTTGTAACAAATAATGCCACCGATAAAAAAGATATGGCTTATTAGCAGATGGAGCAGTAGGGAAGGGAGGGGCATCAGGGCAGGGGAATGGCTTGTCAAATGCACATCAGCTAAGGACTTGAAAGGGAAGTCTGCTTAAATTTCATTAATTCCAAGTCAGATGTGTATTAGTCCTTTCCCTCCGCTGTTGGCTTTATGGCTACTTTGCTGCATCCACCCAGTCAGCAGAAGCACTCATGTGACTGTTATGGCGAAGGGCACCAAGCACACAGGGAAACATAATGCACCTCAGAACAGAGTCCAAACATTTGTAGCCATTTCAGCAGAAGGCATGCAAGTTTGAGGAGGAAACCCAAACCTGCATGTTGCTCAGAGCACCTGGATCCTAACTCTTTCTCTTTTCTGCCCGCCCCTTCTCCTCTTCCCGTTCTTAGCAAGGATGTTCTGACTTGTGGGGATTCATTGTGTGCAGGAATGGAGCAGCTGAGATGTGGCGGGAGTCATACCGCATAGCCACAGCAACACAAAATGGCAACACCCATTTCTGTGCACTGGAAGGGAAAAGCCCCCAGTGGGCCCCAGTGACTATCTGATCAAACAGAAAGTCCCTATTTACATGGAAGTGGCAGCAAGGGGTCAGCCAGCAAAGCACTGGGATGTACCTCCTGTGACCAGGTTTGTTACCACCACCTTGCCACTGATTTGGTTGCTGATCTTGAGCATGCTACTTCGGGGGGGGCAGGGGGCTGTGGGTTGCAAGTGAGGGGCACTGGCAGGGCTTGTGGGGCAGCAGCTTAGGAGTGAGGGGCAGAGGCAGCGCACAGGTATATCACTGCCCTACCCAATCACATACCCCCCTCCCTGCTGGCTCCACACCCCTCAGGTGTCCTTTTTTTTGATCCTGGGATCAATGGTAACCCTAACCCTAACCCTCTAACCCCACCATGATTTAGTTTCCTTGCATATAAAACAGAGGAGTTACACTACCTCCTTTTATAGAGCTCTCTGACATCTATTGACTAAAAGAGCTGTGTCAGTACTACTACTAATATTGCTCTACAGTGAGGCCCACAGCCACTTCCAGGGAGCCTTTTATCTCCTTTCTGTATGTGCTAGCAGGTGATGGTGACGGAAGGAGGAGGAGACCGTTTCCGTGTCATTTCCAAACACCTGTACATTGCAGCCAGTAGACAGAACATGCAGGAAAAATCTTTCTGATTATGTCATCTACTCACACTAGCTACAGGTATGACTGACTGGTTGATTACAATAGTTTTTAAATTACCAATAAATCTTCAAATATTGTGTTGTAAAGAAAAAAGTAAGTGTAATCTACAGAAAAGTATGAAAGTTGTTTTTGCATGATTTTGCCTGATATTAAAAATTATTCAGTATTCATAGAGACAATCCAAATAGGGATGAAAGAGACCTCAAGAGATCAGTTGATCGAGTTCCTTACCCCAAGGCAGGATTTACTAATTCTACATTCAGCCTAAATTCCAGTGTATCTATTCTAATTATGCTTACATTCTAATACTGTAAAGCTAAAAATAGCCTGCAGGCCCCACAATGTGATTGCTCTCTGGAAAGCAATTATAATTATACCATATTCATTTAGATGAACTAGAATTAGTGAAAAACCACCACAGAGATAGCAAATTACTTACATCCTGCAGAAAATTGTGTTCCGCATACCAGCAGCCTTTCAATACTGTTGGGACACTTCGCAAAACATACAACAGTCGTAGAATCTGGTTTCCTAAAATCCTGAAGCTGAAGCTGCACAGTGGTTCTGTTTATTCTTAATAATTTGTCCTGAATGTGAGTATCATTTAGACTCATGTATAATTTTGACTTTTCACAGTTTATGGTAGAATGGCAATTTATAGAAATGTTCCAACCCAACTGAACAACTGGAGCTGGTTCTATCCACACGTATCCAGAGCAGTGGAGGTTTATAACACCTATAAAAATACAGAAGGATTAAAATATTGCTCTGACTGAATGTTTAAATTAAAGAATGCATGTTGGTTTGCATTATGTTGTGACTGGGCAGGTTATTACAAAGGCTACTGTTTAAAACCGAACCACAATGTATCACATCATAGACTAGGCCTGAATTCTTCAGCAAATGTGCCCAGCAAGTACAGTAGCCAGAATCAGTTTATTGGAAATTCTGTAGGCGCTCCAGGCCTGGGTAAATCCTGTTGAGGTTTCTATTGGACTAGACATGCAATTTCTTTGTAAAGTGCTTTGAGATCTACTGAGGAAGATGGCTATGTGAGAGCTTGGTATTATTATAACATGAGGAATTCAATCAGGATAATATCCCTTGTATTATATATGTTAATACCAAATGTAATCCTTACTCTGCCCCTACCTATTTAGGGTGGACCTTTGATAGAGTGGGCCTTCATTATCGTAGATGTTAAGGGAGATGCGTGTCAGCCTGGGAAACTGTGGTGAGCATATGTTCTGTCCAGAGGATCAGTAGTGAAATAATTCATGCTGAAAAGTGACGTCTAATGACAGCAGAGCAGCAGCAGCCCACTGGGATCAACAGGGTGTTCTTTCAGACAGGAAGCAAAGATAGTCACAGTCATGGCCCCACTAAGTCAAAGTGAGGTTAGCATTGAGTTCACTGCAGCCAGGATATAACATGTGCGTGTGAGTGCACAGAATCAGACCTTGGAGTTTGAATCACTCTTTCACGCTAATGGGAGATTCTATGAGCACTTCTGGGGCCAGGGAGTGCAGAACACAAGAAGCCCTGATTTCCAGATCATCCTGAGAACAGACCCAGAGTCTGATCCCCTGGCTCTGAGAATGCTCTTTCACATCTGAAGGGGAACTTTCTGCTGACGCTCAGTCTGAGCAAGGACGTCAGAATATGGCCCAATCTCTGACAATACAGGTAACTAACTGAACCACTAGCTATGATGGGATCTCTGGTGGCCTTTCCACAATGCCCAAATACAGGGCAGCATGTAGATAACATAGGAAAGGAAGCCAACTGTGATTCAGAGTGGCACAATTTTATTTTGCTTCACCTTGCTCAGGAAGGGTGAACAGGGGAAGGAGGGAGAAAGGTAACTGTTAGCTGTATGCCTGGCCTATTGTCCATCCCCTAGCATGCAGGCTGATGCAGTGGAGGAATGAAGCCAAGGCCACCTGTCTTCTCATGCCCTGCACCTTTGTGTGTGCAGAGGGAAGTACAGGGTCTCCACACATGCTCTTCTTCCCTCTGCCCGCGTCACCCCTCTTTTAGGTATTTGGTGCTTTCCCCCAAACCCACTGTGTGGGCATGCTGAAGTGGAACCTCTGAAATGTCATCAGTTTGACAGGATGACTCAATCAGATATGAAATTTCTGCTGGCACACATTTGAGCCTGTGCTTTAATAGTGACTCTGGGGAAATAACCTATAAAACATTTTTTAAAAACTTACCCGATCTGATCTGATCTGATCTCAGGCAGCTCTACAAGAGTACTAGACTAACGTACAAGGAACACTGTATAATCAGATTACAGCTCCGCCCCAGCAATGACAAATTTAGCTTTCGAGTGATATCAGGTTTGATCTGTTCTTCCTGGAAAGGTGCAGCTATATTAAAACCTTGTATAACATAGGGGACTGCAGTAACATATAAGTTGTGCATGTATGTCTGTGACTTTCAAATATTGTCTAAAATCCCCAAGCAGTTGAATATAGTTAATAATATTAACTTCTAACATGTCCTCTTTTTAGGAGCTCTTCATTCTGACATTAGTGAAACGTGTTATTGATTTTTATTAGTCATTGTCCTTCATCCAGTAGTGAGATAGGAGAAAGACCATACCTCTGTAAATCCAGCAGAAGAGTATATGCAGAGTCACTGTCACCTTAGATCTGACCATGATCTGATTCATAGCCTATAACCATGGAAAGGCATTGCCCCTGAGAAATGGAAAGAAAAAGTTAGATCTTTTGCACAATAAACAGTGCAACTATGAGACAGATTGCTAAGTACAGTTCAAAACTGGTGAAATTAGAAGCCAATATCAAAACCTCAAATGTACAAATGAAATCAGCCATTGTTGATAAGGATGGTTTTGGAGGCACAGACCCAGGAGTGAGCTCATTGCTACTGTTTTGGTTCTATTGTTTTGAAATGGCAAAATCCTGTGTTTTCCAGCTTAACTGTTGAACAAAGCTGAAAATTTTGGCCGTGGATATTGAACCATGGAGGCTGCAAAAGCCAGAGGACCAAATTTATGCCTGTAGTGCCACTGAAATTGATAGCATTGCTCCAAGCATGAATTTGGCTTGGTGTGGTTTGGAGATGGACTGAGGAGGTAACAATTAGGGGTATGAGTTTAGGTTTAAGTCAACATTTGAGACATGGGTTCCAGACTGAATCTGGGGTAGGGTCTGACAGTAGGGAATGCAAACAAAGTAGAATATTTAAAATAAAAGCACCTACCAGGAATGGCCTGATTTCAGTATATGATGAGTACCCACAACTCCTGTTTCATCTGTCTTGGGTCTGCCAGTTAGAGAAAAGGGGAATGAGTTGGTTCAAGGTTCAAGATTTGTGTGTAAGTTAGCTCATTTGCTTGCTCATTATGACCATGTGTCTCATATATTTCTTTCTTTCCCTTTTTTAATTTGTTTTTCAGATAGACTTTCACCTAGTAAAGAAATTGTGTGGACAGCAGATTCACTTGAGAGAGTACTTTCTTGTTAACAATTGCCTGTGATACTTTTTGGCTGGTACATTCTGCTCTTTGAAGGGAATTTCTGGTCCAGTCATTTTCATATACCCCTCTCTGTTGGGTTGGGAAACCTTGTAATTATAGCCTTTATGCTCCAGGCCTGTTATATGGAACTATCAGACCCCAAAACCTTAGACCTAAGACATAAAGTGCCTATGGATTTGGGGGTGTTTGAATTCTTGGGAGCCCCATTTGCAACATATTTAATGGGCCAAAAGGAAGGTTCTTGGCACTCTATAGAAATCAGACCTCTGTAAGGCATTTTTACCCAAATTCACTAGTCATTTTGTTTTAAATCTTGGCTGTAAGCATCGCTGCAACTTTACTGTTATAGGCGCTTCACAACCAGAACTTACAGGGACTCTTGATACCCTGAGCCTTGTAAAAATCAGAGCACCAACCCATGGAGCAATAGCTTTGCTTGGAAATGCATCAAATTCCTGGAGATGGGAGCATCTCTATGTACTTGGATCCCCTTAGGAATTCATGACATGAATGGATTTGGAATAAGTTCATTTTCTTGGTGAAGTCACCCCAAGACATCATTTCCTTGTAGATCCCTGGTATTCCCCACTTGAAAGAACTTGAACCTGAACTGGCTTAGGAATAAAAAGGAATAAAAGGAATGTGTACAAATATGTTGCATTTTTAGGAAAGCACAGCTCATACCAGATGCATGGCATATATGGGAACTGAACTGGCCCTGAGCTGGATGTGTAAAAACCTATATTTACAGAGGAAGATATTCTGTAGCGTCTGCACCATCAGATTAACTTGGAATTCAGACCAGCAGGAGCCCAGACTCCCAGACAAGCTCTTTAAAGCTGTCTCTCTGTCCACTACTACTCCTTTCCAAATATGCCCAGTACAACCTTCCCACCCAATCTTGAACACTTGTTATGAGGTTGCTCAGTGGCCTGAAAACTTTGCCTCTGCATTCATCCCTGGTCTTGGATTGGGTTACTGTCCCTTTACTGTGTATCTACAGAAGAAGCTGCCCATCTCAGGAGTTGTCTGGTTGGTCAGCTCTCTCCCAATTCTTAGAAGGGTATTTGCCTTCTGGGTGCCTGAAAGATGCTCATCATTTCACTGGAAACTTCTTTCATGGCTACCGGCTGTAGAATGATATTGTAGTGGTCGGTAGCAGCGGGAGGAGATTGATTCCTACCCTGTTAAGATGACAGACATGTGTAGCTTTCTGGTCCTTCTGGAGTGCTGAAAAGCAAAGCTGCCAGCATGCTCCTCTCCCACTTTCTTACTCTGAGCACAGAAGAAGTGGCTAATGGGTGTTCCTTTGAGAGTATGCCAGCAGGGAAGGAAAGGCTTGGTTGCTTCTTCTGCAAAAGGGAGAAGAAAGAGGGATGTTATTTCCTCCAACCCCACAGAGACCCTTGATGGAAGATTTCAGAAGCATGGAGAGTCTAGCAGTCCATGCAAAGGAAGTTGCTGTGTAGTGGGACTGAGCTGCAGGGTATAGGTGGCTGTCCCCTGCAAAATGTAACCCAAATTCATAAACCTTTTTGCAAAGCTGGATTGGATGTTGGGGCTTGTCCCAGTCTTGTAAGGGTTGCACACAGACTTTGTCTTCATATCTGTGAACTATCTTCAATGGTTAATACATCTTCACATGAGCCCTTGATGCATGCCCCTGATGTAATGGTAAGCTGCTACCAAGTCCCCTCTCAGCCTTCTCTTTTTCAGGCTGAAGAGTCCCAGATCCCTCAGCCTTTCCTCGTATGGCTTGCTGTGCAAGTCCCTGATCATACAGGTGGCCCTTCTTTGGATGTTTTACCACGTCCTTGTTAAAGTGTCGTGCCCAGAACTGGACACAGTACTCCAGCTGCAGTCTCACCAAAGCAGCGTAGAGTGGAAGAATCACTTCCTTGGTTTTGCTGGAGATGCATTGATTGATGCATGTCAGAGTATTATTTGCCTTGTTGGCTACAGCATCACACTGCCAGCTCATGTTCATACTGTGGTGTATTATTACCCCTAGGTCCCTTTCATTCTTAGTGTTGGTCAGATTGGCGCTGCCAAGCCCGTAGGTGTGTAGGGGGTTGTTCATCCCCAGGTGGAGCGCTTTACATTTCTTGATGTTGAACTTCATCTGGTTCTGATCTGTCCAACTTGCTAGCCTGTCTAGGTCCACCTGTATCCGCAGCCTATCTTTAAGCATGACCATGCTTCCCCATAACTTGGGGTTGTCTACGAACTTAGCCAGTGAGCTCGTCACCCCTACATCCAAATCCTTAAAGAGGCTGAAAAGCACTGGACCAAGCACTGACCCCTGAGGGACACCACTAGCCACTTCTTGCCATTGCTGTGCCAGCCTAAATCAGAACAGGCTTGCAAGGCACTTGTCTAAACATAAGCTATTTCTTCTGCAGATCTGAATGATCTCCCCCTGCTTTATCATGCAACAACACTGATAGGAAACAGCCCCACACTGTGCAGCATTATGGGATTACTAATGTCTTACAGCAAGATATTTTAAGAATACTCAACTATAAACTAAAGTTCAATTATTCTACAGCTCACTACAGTCTAAAAGGAGAGGAGCAAAAGAGCAGGATGGAACATAGAGTATAGTGAAAGGTCTAAGGAGTTCTAGCCATATGCCGCAGATTTGGAGGTATGATCAAACAAGAATAGAGGCAAATGTCGAGGCAGTCCAGATATTGTCATGGAATCAAAGTGCACTTTCCACAAGAGTAGACATTAAAGAAAGCTCCATTAAGAGGTTTATAATCTTCCTTATCATAAATGGTATAGGAAGTTTCAATAGGATGACCCACCTAAATGAAGGTAAGCACATGGGCCAGTCCTTGCATGATGGAAACCTTCTTATTTTAATAAGTCTTTTCCATATTTGTAGATTATGTCTATCTTCCCCTAGTCAGTGGACTATTATTCATATAGTACTTGCTTCACTTAGCTCTAGTATCTCATTCACTTATGTTTTAAAAGTCCAAACAATGAGGTTTCTCCCCTTTCCCTTGAAAGGCTAGCTTATACTCAAACATTAGTCAGAAAGCTGTCTCCTACGTTTGTAGTCTAAATTTTTCTTTTCTTAAATTTATCCCATTATTCCTAGTTATACCTTTCTTTGCTACCTCTTATGAGAAAGAAAATACCAGAATATAGTCTCTCTCCAGAGAATGCCAGAAACCCACTTCCTGTTTTTCAGTGCTGGACATGCCCATTTAGATCTATGTTTGATAAAAACTCCAGAAGTAACATCAGAAGTAATCAGAGGTCCCTAATAAAGATACAGCTGAAAGGCACCTTTGCTCAAGACTGAAATACCTTAAGCTGATGAAAAGAGGAAGAGCCATACTTGGTTTTAGTGGGTACTTGAGAATAACTGAAGTGCAGAGCTAAAAACTTTTCCTGGGAGAGCATATCCATTTGGAGGCTGTCTGAGGACATACAGGAGCAACCTAAGCAGTGGCGACACGTAGGGAGTGCATGGGGGTGCGCCCCCTGAGCCAGCATTCCTGGGAAGGGGGGGCAGGTGAGAGTGCTGGTGCCCCCCTCCTGAGAGCGCTGGCCGGGGAGTGGGGCACCAGGAGAAGTGATCCCCGAAGTTCCCCCATCACGCTCACCCTGAAGTGCCAGTAGCGTGTCACTGCCACTTGTGGGTCGGCAGGATCAGCCGCAGGGGGACGCCCTGGGTTGCTGACTGGCCGCTGGGGGGGGCAAGTGCCCCCCTCCCCTGACTCAGGAGCCATGAACCTAAGCATTATTTTTTTGAACAGAAACTTTGGGATACAGCTGGGTTTCTGAAGGGAGACATTGCTCTGTTTTGTTTATGAGGCTAAGCATAGTAGATCTTAGCTCCAACATGAGCTCTACAGATGAAAGTGTAGCATGGCTCTCATTCACAAGCACAGTAGCACTAGCATTTCTCGTTTACATAGGTACTTAAGTCTGTTATGAAACAATCAAAAGTGGATATTTCCACATAGTTTTTAAATGTCAAAGATATGAAAAAGCTTGTATAAAAAATCTTAACTTGTAAATATTAATTTTTCAACCAACACGCATCCTATTAGAACATGTTTCTAAAAACTAAAATTAAAAGTTGAAATTAGTGGTTCTCAAACATTCGTGGGTTACATACCTCTTCTTAAGTTTGTTATGCTGCTGGGCCCCTCCGTGATTCCTCACCTTTCAAACTTCTTCATCAATCTAAAAGTTATCGTAGAGTTTTTCTTTCTTTCTTTCTTATGCTTTTCTCTTGCCTACCCCTCCAGAAGTTTGTCTCGTTCCCTGAAGGATATGCCTGGCAAAACACCGCTCTAGAATACAGATTACCTTACCTAACAAATATCCTGATTCTTCTACTTATGTGGCTTCTGCCACAGCCTGCTGGAAGCTCTTCTCCACATTTTGGATGACGATAGCTACCTTAGTCAAATTTCAAGCTCTTCCTTATTATCTGATTTGGTAAGAGAATCTAAAGGCCATGCCAACACCCGTTAACTTTGTGCAAGTTAAAACAGACAAATACTATGAAAATGATCTCTATGAATAGCTCTTTTTAAAGAAAGTCTTGCTTTAGATTTCAAATAACAAATGATTGGGGGATTCACTATTCTCATTTTTATTCCAAATTCTAGGCACCATTTCCAAACTTGAGAATTTGAACATGACCCTGTCTAAGTATCTGGTCTGATCTCTTTAGTAGTTTAGCTACTAAAACCTTTGAGTATATTATAATTGAATTACAACTTAGAGCAAGTACGTACATATAAATTAACTGTATATTATATAAAATAGTATATGTTATCAATAAATATAAAGTAATTGACCCTACTTTACAAGCATATGCAGTGCACTGTTTACGGAAAGCATAGACAAGAAAACAGTAAAACATAATCTTGTTATAAACAAAGTTATTTGTTCTAGTAATGATATCAAAGATTAGCCAAGCTGGTGATTCTTTACCTTGCCAATGGTTAGGATACCCCTTCCATTTTTGTAGTTAGCTCCTTGATTTCTTAGCTCACTGCTGCCTAACAGAATTGCCTCTCCCAATTAATGTGCACAGTGCACTATTATAATGGCAGAAACTGTCAGCAAAACCTTGACCTATATTATCACTAAAAAAACCACGCTTATAGTTTCCAGTTTGACAACAATCTTTGAATCTGAGTCAGTCCATGGGAAAACCCAGCACCCCTTAAAGAAACAGTCTCATGTTTTTCCCCTGAGCCTTTTGGAAGAATTTATTTTAATATTATTAAAAATGTAGCTACCTTCCTCCCAAAGCAACAATAACCATCCTCAGCAACCACTTTATATTACATTATGTGTAAATACGTATTTGTCAACTATCTAGCAAAACAATCTAGCGAGGATCAATTTCAGCATTTACTGTTTCATAAGTGTGCTTAGTTCAATTCTTAACAAAAATATTTTCTGATATAAAAACAGTCTATAATGTAATAATCCTTTGAAATACTCCATCTTTTAAGCACCATCAACATTTTATCACATTCCACCTCTTCTCTTTCCAGATCATTTGTGTGAAATCAACAGAAATGCTCCTAAAACTTAGCATTTCCCTTGTTTCGTCCCAAACTGTTATGATTCTTACCTCCTCATTCATTACTGAATGCTCTTCCCCTGCTTTAATGACACGGAGCAGATTAAGGGAATGTCTGATTAGGTCCCCTAATGACTGAGACTACGTTCTGACCATGATTTAAAATGTGGGCCCACATCCAATGTTATGTGCCTAAACTAGCTCTTGGTTGTTCATAAAGAGAGTGAGAGATATAATTGCCCTTTTCAGAATTCAGCTGTGAGATGGTAGACATCCTAGAAAAGCGAGTTCATAGTATTCCCCATTATATCAGGTCCTGTCATTTGGGTCAGTATAAAACAGTAAATTCTGTATAGCAACAGGAAACTTTGTTCTACTCCAGGGAGAAGTACTTTTCAGTCTGCAAGGCCAGATATATTTGGGCTTTAGGCAAGAGAAATGCAATGTGTGAGGGAAGTAAAAGTGCCCCACAGCCTGGGTATCACATCCTCCGGCAGCTGCTGGTCCAACTATGGACTACTGTACTTTCACTCCCCTTAAGCAAGGATATCTGCATTTATTAGAAGGCAAACATTTTTACAAGGGATGCTCCACTTGAAGAAGTTTTGTAGTGAGGGAAATGGGAATATTCCTTCTAAATGACAAGTTTGAGGGGATCACCTCAAACTTGATGTACTATGAGGTATTCTGAAGACAGTTACCCACATGAAAGAAAATGTTTCTTCTTAGGCCGTGCTCCACTAGAAAATGTTAAGGGAAATCCTTTAGGAGATCTCCCTTCTGCTCCGTAGTGCTCAGAGATCTCTCCAGGAGATCTCCTATAGCTCTCATGTTCTCCCCTTAGAGTGGGAAAGTATGAAATCATGAGACAACATGAAGTCTGTGAACTGACCGTAGGCTTTGTAACCCAGTGCAACAAACAGTGCATGTATCACCTATGTCAGCAATTCTCAACCTTTTCCACCTTATGTCCCACCAACCATTGGTCCCCAAAATCCTGGTCCCACCATAACTAGCAACGAGTGGGGGGCTCCCCCAGCGGCCAGTCGATGAGCAAACCTGGAAGTGCTGGTGGCACAAGGCGTTGTAAGTGCTGGTGGTGAACCCGGAAGTGCCAGCAGTGAGCCCGCCATTTCTCCGCATCCCACCTAGATGGCCTTCACATCCCACCGGTTGAGAAACACTGACCTATCTAACAATGAAGGGGTCATGTGAATGTGTAGAGGCTGCTGTTAATGAACTAGAGGGAGTGAATCCCTTCAGATCATCAAAATTTTACTTTAATTTGGTAAATGTAGTCCTACTCCAGAAGAACCATTATGGAAGTATTGGCACATATAGCATTGTTCCCCAAATACTCTAAAAACAGGATTTGGTTGGAGACTAGCTGGTGCCCAAGACCCCCACTAAACACTCAAGGGATGAAGAGAAGGCCAGTTAGCCACAGGAGGATAAAGCTGATCAAGGGAGTGTTTGCAAATAAAACTGAAAGGAGGACTCTTGGCCTGTGAGGCTCTAGTTTCTTGACCTTCCTACTCTTTGAGAGCTTGGTTGCTGCTGCTGTCTGAAACCCAAGTGAGACCAGAATGGTATCTCACAGGATCCCAAGGAGAGAGGAATCAATTGTGGCTTGGGCCTGGGGACTGGTGTAGTCTCATTATTTATTGTCTTACCCACTCACAAACTTTCTCCGTTATTAAACCTTTCAAAGCCTTCCTTTCTCTTGATAAATTTAAGCGCTAATCTCAGTAACAGTGTTAACCTCATTAGAGTACTGTAACCGCAGGAAACATTCACCACATTGTGATAGCGTAATGCTGTTTTATACTTGCAACATTTTAAACAGAAATAACAGTTTCATAAAATAGTTTTCCTTCAACACTTTCTTTAGGTAGCACCAAGGACATTGACACACCTTGTTTTAAACCAGCATTTTTTGTGACAGGGAGTGTCAGAGGGAGAGAAGTCCAGTTCCTCAGGGAGTGTAACTCTGCAATGACTTCTGTGGAGCCAGGGCAGTTTACACTGACCGGGCACCTGCCCTCTAGTCTTTTGAAAAATAATAGTTTGGTTTAATTAGGCTCAGGGGCCAGAGATAGACATGCTCCTTATCTTCCTTCTATGCAAGTCAAAGCCCCAATCTACTGCTTATTCTGTCACCGGATGGGCAGGGCCTTTTATACACATTACTGAGTACAAGTGCATTTTAGTGCATGGCGCCCGATCAGTTGCACCAATTCATGTTACCTCCCACTTTACGGGTGAAACCAGCTTGCACGTCTGGGGATAAGGCCATGGAGTAGGAATGAATAATGTTATATATTTCTGTACATTAGGAACAGTGGCAAATGGTGATTTAAGCAAATAAGGGCATAATCCTGCCCTTTTGTCAAGAACTCTGGCTTTTCCCTTGGTGTGCCTGAAGATGGTCCTGGCTGGTCTCACCAAGATCAGAAACCTCATGGACTATGGCGGGAGGGACCGAGTGGGCCCTACAGTGCTTGCTCAGCACATGAGGCTATCCGTGCTTGGTGTCCCTCGTGGTGTGCTCCTTGTGACACTCTTATTTTAAGTGAGTGCTGTGTGAGTGCTCCCTGCTCACCTCAGACCTCACCTAGAGTTCATTGTTGACCTCCGTTCCCTGCCAGCTATAACTAATGAACTACCTAAGCAACATCCAGAAGGTTTGGCTACAAACTATACCTCAAAAGTATCTGTAAACACTTGTGTTTCCTGCCCCCACCCCCCATCCATTTCCTCTCTCTCAATCCTCACCTCTGGGCCTCCTACCCCCTATGGAGAGCAAAGAAACATGATAGAAGCCATTCTCTACTCCACTGTGACCCTGTGGCCTGCCAAGGACATCAGTTGGCAGCTCCCATATGGAACTATGAGAATGGGCATGTGTATGGCATAGTTCTTGCAGTTGACCAAAACTTGCCCCTTCTTTAGCGGTTAAAATTCATTTTCCAGCTTTCCAAGAGCCTCTTATTGAGGTTATGGCTGTATTTTTCCTTCACATCTTACCTAGCTACCTGAGGTCCTGCAAGGTACAAGATCTCCCAGTCAATGCCACCTGCATCACCTAAACAAGCCATTTATGACACCAGGAGGAGGAAATTCAACCAGGAGTTGGTCTGTGACTGTGGAATCAATTTGTGGTCCTCTGGGTAGAGCTCCAAAGTGCTTTCCTAACCCTTTAACTACACTCCTCTCCATGGATAGATCCAGGATTTTGTGAAGGTGGGTGTGGGAGAAGCAACCAGTGCTGCAGGGTTGGCTGCATCCCCACTCCTGGCTCCACACCCCACATCAGGGCAGGCCGACCTCACCCCTAGAGCAGCAGCAGGGGCTTTTTTAAGTCCCCAAAAAGGTAAGAATCTTGTCCCCCTTGCTCTCACCACCCCATCCCTTCCCCTCCATCCTCAGCAGCCCATCCCCTCCCCTCCCATCCTCTCCCCTCCTCTCCTGTCCCCTTCCCCACCTGCCACTCCCACTGTCCCCACTGCCCCGGCTGATGCAGGAGCAGGGAGGGGAGGGGGGACTCCAGAGCTACTCCTGCCCCTCTCTAGCCAAGGACAGCTGCAGCAGCAGCAATGGCAGTGGTTGGGGTCCTCCTCCCTGCCTGTTCCTGGGGTGGGGGCTGGGGAGGGTTGTAGAGGGAGGGGCTCCAGTACTGCAGCAGGCAGGCTCAGCAGGGGACAGCAGCAGGTGTCACAGCTGGATTCCCCTACTCCCCTGCTCACAGGGAACACCTGGGGAGATGGGCCAAGAAAGAAACCCAAACTGCTGCTCTTGACTCCAGCTGCAGTGGGGCAGGAGGGACTTGGAAGCTGCTGTCAGATTAGCCAGAGACAGTGGGACCATGGCTGGCAGGTGTGGGGTAATGGGGGGACGTGGGGCTGAGGAGGGAGGGGACGGGAGGATGTGCTGAGGGGAGGGGAGACTGGATTCTTACCTTTCTGGGGACTTAAAATAAATCTCTAGCTGCTGCTCCTAAAGATGGGTATGAAAGGGGAGGGGGGCGCATCAACACCACTGCACCCCCTCTGGATCTGCCCTTGCTCCTCTCTCTGTTTTCTCATTGGTTGCTTCCAGCCATTATTCTGGCTGTGGTTTGTTGCCCGTCTTCCCCCATAAAATGATCAGCCTTTAATTTCAGGCCCATTACAGTAAGTTAACTCAAGAGTATAATGGGAAATAGGGCAGCAGGGCACCAGCCTGGGGTGCTGACTTAGAGGCAAGGGTGGATCTAGAGGGTGCAGTGGCGTGGCTCCTAGACCAGAAGGGCACCTTCAGGAGAACCTGTTTCCCTGAAGCCATGGATGCCTGAGTGCCCTGTTGTGTGAGGAGAGCAGGGGAAGTAGGGAGGACCCACCTGCAGCTGAGCAAGGGTGGGGGAAGCACGGGTCTGCTCCTGCCCCGCTCCAGCCAGGAGCTTCACAGGGCACTAGGTCTCTGTTTCCTCTCTCTCCACCACCTCTCCCCTGCCGGCCTGAGGGCTCCAGCTGTGCCAAGGGGTGGACAGGGAGCAGGAGTGCCTGGAAGGGAGGGGATTGCCCACCCCCAGCCCTGCCTGACCCTCAGCACAGCTGGATCCCTCGGGCCAGTAGGGGAAAGCAGAGACCCAGCACCCTGTGCAGCTGCTCCTCACAGTCCCTGGCTGCATCACAGCATGAATGGTTTTGGGGCTTCCCCTGTTTCCAGGGAAGCTGGAGGCAGCAGCAGCAGGTTTCCAACCATTCCTGCTCCTTACCTGCCCCCTGGGTGTTCCTCATGGTCCCCCGTCACTGCCACTGTCCCCAGCCAAGATGGGGAGCCCAGACTGCTGCTTCCCCATAATCCTGGCTGGAGCAGGGCAGGAGAAGCCCTGGAGCTTCCCTGCCCCTAGGACAGCCCCAGACAGCAGGGGCAGTGGGCAGGTCCCCACTTCTTCCACCTTGAGGCAACCCCTGCTAGAGAGTGTGGAAGAGGGAGGGGATACCTGCGCTGGAGGAGAGGCAGTGTTGAGTTCTGCAGGAAGGACTCTATCTGCTTCAGGGACTCCAAAAAGTCCCTGGCCAGTGCTGCTGTGATCTGCTTTGTACACGTGGGAGGAAGGGGAAAGAGGCACTGGTGGCATCTCTTGCACTCCCCCTTCTTCAAATTCCTGGATCCACCCATGCTTAGAGGGTTGCAAAACTAGTGGTAGCAGCTGTCACTGCCCAGGGCACAGAAGCAGTTTGTTGTCTCTGGGTTAACCAATAACAGACAGCTTTACCTAGGTCAGTTGGGGGAGATATGGCTGCTGTATCATGTGTGCTGTACAGGAGATCTCCTGTTTACACGCACCCGTGTCTGCTGACCACATGATGTTGAACTCTCACAGTTCTGAGTATGGGTGCTGCCTGGCTCCTGATCTCTGGTTTCAGACCCTTGGCTTGTTCCAGACTGAGCTACTGCCTCTGACCTACCGCCCTTACCCAAGTCCTAACCACTAGGTTGGGCTGTGTATTCCCTGGTGGAATAACAGCTTAGGAACATGGGGGCAATTCCCACATAATTCCAGGAATGTAGTAGATCTTATTCTATTGAAGCCAGTGGTTCTCAACCTTTTTGGACTCGAGGCACCCCTGATAGACTCAAGGCAGTCCTTGGAAAATGCTAGCTCTTAGTTTTCACTCTTTTTTAAAAATTTGTCTATAGAAAAATAATAGAAGAGGGGTTTTTTTGTTGTTGCAAAGAACTCAAGAAGAACACATCTATTTCTATTTGAAATCTAAGTGGGTTTATCTTGTGAATCATGTTTATAAACGGAACAGTGCTAGCTAGCATTGTGTGACACCCTTGAAAGGATTTCAAGGCACCCCAGGGTGCTGTGGCACCCTGGTTGAGAATCACTGATTTCAAATGTATACAGCAGTGCAGAGCCCTGGCATCAATGTGCTAGCTATCGTGTATGTGGTTGACATATCTACTATCGCATTGAGCTCCCTTGGTCAGAGCTTCATTTTATACACAAGAAAAAGTCAAATCCATATGTGGTTTATGCCTGTCCCATAGTTACTGTTCTGTAATCTGGAAAATGTGACACATCTGCCAACCATTGCTTCTTTTTTTTTCTTTTTTTTTAATTAAAAGAGAAAGATGTCACATTTAGGTGCATACATGCCCTCTAAGCCTAGATCCTCAGATCTAGTGCTTTGTCCTATTGTTAGTGGCCTGTACATTTTAACATTGCTAACTCCTATTCCACTCAACTAAATGTTGTGGCCTGAAGAAAGTGGTTTCATTCTGTCCTTGCCTTCCTTCCTCCAAGTCACTTCTTGACTCAGTGATGTCTGCAAGCGTTCTGTGTCTCTTACAGATAGATAATACTTTTGCAGGAGCCCACTAAAACTCAAGGTTTTGATCCTACAGCACTGAACTCCATGTCACTTTGGCTACTGTCTTTTATACGAGCTGGGTCAAATCCATTAAACAAATCAATTATTTAAAATGAATGATGGGACTTAGCAAAATGAACATGATTGGACACTTTTGATTCTCATATTAAATTCATGTTTTTCTCTTGTCTAAAATATTACTACAGACTTGAAAGGAGTCCAGATCTTAACATCCCCCAAATTTTAGAATAATTTTGTTTTGACTTTGATATAAATGTCATAGCTCAAACCCACCCATGAGTATTAACCCAAAAGGTTCCATATTTTAGAATTAGTAAAAAAGGTTCAATATAGAATAAAACCTAAGATGATCTGAGGTGCAACTGACTTCGGGTTTTATTACAAGGTTGAAGAAGTTCATCTGAAGGCTTTGCTAAAAAGTTGTAAACCATTTGGGGGAAGTTGATGCCATGTGACAATAAGTTTGACAGAAAAGTTAGTTTCTTCTGGAGCTGAACCATGAATCTCACTCGAATAAAGAAAACAGCTAAATCTAATGTTTGTCTGTTTGTTTATTTCAAAGTGTCATTTCTACCCAGCAACTCCTCTAACCTAAGCACCCTGAGTGACTTCCTGCTATGCATTGAGAGATACCACAGGCTTCCTTGTAACTGGGTCAATGTCTTCTGTTGAAACCACACAAAATTAATGTTTGCTTGTTAGTTTGATACACAGTGGCTTTGCTTTTGCATTGTTTTCATTCATACCTGAACCACAAAATGAAACTTGGGGTGAGGACAGGACAGAAAATCACCCGAACTGGACTAGAACCTGATAATATTTTGAATGAATCTCTGCCTAGAAAACCACCAATATTAAAACTAGTGAATCTAACCCAGGACTGGGCAAAATATGACCCATGGGCCAGATCCAACCTGCCCAGTGATTCCATCCAGCCCGTGATAGGTCTCTTGGTCCCACCTGGCCCAGACACAGGGGGCAGCCTGGGCTGTGGCACATGTGGTCGGTCCTACCACCCCCGGGTGTGGAGGTGCTGCCAGGTGCAGAGCACAGCTCACCCTTTCCCCGTTCATGGCTCTCGGGTATGCTGGGAGCTGTAGTCTGTGGGGCTGGGTGGCATGGCAGCTAGGCAGGGGTGGTAGAGCTGCTGAACTCATTTTCCTGGCAGTCCCTGCAGTGGCAGTTCTTGGCTACTATTGCCAGTGTCTCTGCTGCTGGAAGCTGCCCTGCTGCCTGGGCATCCCACTGCATCCACCCTGCACCCACCACCAGGGGTGCCAGATGGAGTGGGTGGGTGGGCAGGGTCTCCATGAAGAACCCCCACAGGCAGATGGGAGCCACTGGTGGGTAGAGAACAGTGCTGGGAGAGGGATGGGTGGGCAGGGCCAGGCCTGGGGCTGGGGCTGGGGCTGGGGCCAGGATTGTGGAGCAGTGACAGTGCAGGGTATGACCCTGGGGCCTGGGGCAGAGCTGCAATCAGCACCCCACATGTCTCACTGGGGCCTGGGGCCAGATAGGATCGATTGGTAGCTCCCTATCCCCTCCTCCAGGTAGCATGTGGAGTGCTGTAAACAGCTGTGACAGGAGGCCAAGGCCGGGTCAGCACCCCTGCTCCCCCTGGCCCTCAATAGCTGACCAAAACTCCTTAAGTGGCCCTCCAACCCAAATAATTGCCCACCCCTGATCTAACCCACTTACCTTCAAGGCTGTTCTCCAGTTAGTGGTGGTCATATGACCTAGCACGTCACAGAGGGACAAATGGGTTCTTAAAATGTGACCTTTGTCCATGCCACTTTTCTTCTCCAAGCTTAAGTTTCCTAGTCTGTGAAATGGGCAACCTATTTACAAGGACCGTGAAGAAGCCTCTCTAAATCTTAATTGTGAAGATGGGGAAAGAGAACTCAGGAATCCAGGAGTTTATCAGAAATTTCTTCTATATTCACAAATTCAAATTTGAATGCTAAATTGACTTTTTATTTTTTTTAAATATGGAGTTTTAAAAAATATTTCACAAACAGTTATCAAAAATATTTTTTTTACAGTTTCACAGAGGTTTCATAAACGAGCATTTTTATAATGCTGTGGTAATAATAATTTTTGTAATAAAAATCTATTTTCACTTTTCATTGTGGAAAAAATATTAGCAGTGGATAGATGCAAGTTCCTTTATGCATTAAATGTGACAAGGGACTGCTGGGGAAAAAATAGTATGTAATCATTTAATTAAAGACTTCACCAAAATGTATATTCAAGAGGGGGTTGAATTAAGGCGGCACAGACATACCCTAACTTTTGAACTCTTTTGACTTTGCATCCCTAGTAACTGTTAGCAGGGATTTTTGAATGCGACAGTGCGCAACTAGCTAGCTTGGCTGTGGTTATTGCTGTCCTCTTCTGGCTGGAATCAGAACTGTTCGGATGTTCAGGTCTTACCAGCTGGGGCAGAAATTACACATAAACTGGTATAAGTGATTGGAAATCAGCTCAAATCTGTAACACAACAGAAGTTCAATTCACATAAACTGCTTTCAAAATGGATAAAACTGGTTTAAGAGAAAACTTAATGGATTTAGTATCAGACTTAGTTGATTTAGGTTAAATCAGCTTATTGAACTGCTGTCCCAGATTCCCTCCAGATTGAAGTTAACTCTCAGTTCCCAGGATGCTTTGCACCTCCCCCATGACGCCCCTTCCCCTTGCAGGGTAGGCAGGCTAGCCTTGGGCCAAGCTGTCTGCTCCAGCCGAGCAGGGAGGTGCGCTCTAGGACACACCCATCTCCTCCCCCCAGCTTCTAGCCTGGGTCACTGCAGGCATGTGGCTGCATTTCCAGAATCAAACGTGAATATCTGTTCATTTGCTTATTGGTTCAATCTACACATTTTAGATTAAACTCGATGATTGAATTGATTCAGCCTCAGGCTTTTTGACTGTACTTACCTATGTTCACAAATAACAGCTGTTCTATTTGAATTCTAGAGCAACGTTTCTTAGGTCAGAAGGATGTCACAAAAACCAGCACTGTGACATCTGTTAAGTCCTAGGTGGCTGCGGACTAGGTGCTACAGTACCGAACATCACAGTGACAAGGCAAGTGTGAGTTCATTTGGTTGCCTTTCATTGTACTTCACCATTTCAGTGTACTTTTATAAACATTACATGTTATTATTTTTATTTACTGATTGACCTTCTACACTAACCCAATGCAAAGATTTGTTGGATATGGAGACTGCAAGATGGGCTATTCAGGGGCTGCTCTCTGAGCTGCAGTCAGGAGCTGCCTTTATTCCTCTCTTCCAATTGCACCGTGGAGAATATGTAACTTGTGTCTGCTCGTCTGTTATGCTGAAGGCTGGGAGCCACGTAATGTGAAGGAACTTTCCTAAATGCAGTTTCTTATAAGCTGGTTGTTAATCCTTTTTCATGGCTTTAAGGATAGTTGTGGCAGGGGTAGCTGTGAGCACACTGGCCAACCAAGTGTGGTCAGCTGGTCCAGTCTTTCTACTCCCCAAAATGTAACCACACCGAGAGACCTGAAAGCTTCCCCCTATTTGTTGGGGAAATAGGCCCTTAGAAAACAGTGTAGCTGGAGAGATATTTAAACTTAGCTCAAGACTGTCCTCATTTTAAATATAGTCCTATATCACAGTTCAAGCCCCCACTCCAGATCAGCCTGTAACCTTCCTTCTCCTATGCCCTGTCACTTTGACACTGAGTGGCAACAGAAATGAAAGGACACATTTTTATTCCCCTTATTCACATGACATCTTGAAGGGCCAGTGAGCCCCTCCAGATTTTTACCAGCATACACAAGAGCAGAATCAGGTCCAGGAAGCAGCATAAACCGTTCTCCTGGCTGGGTGTGGTTTTGTACATACTCTGGAAGGACCCCCTGGTTCAACAGATTGTGCTTGGGAACAGGAAGCCAGGATGGGAACCAACACACAGGACAAAAAAACAAGGTTAGTAGGCAGGGGAAGCTATTGCTGAGCAACCCTGTAACAAAAGGACCAGGCAGAAAAACTACTGGGTCCTGCCACAGGGGAAAGAAGTAGAGAAGCCAGGAGACTGAGTCCCACCCACCCCCACCACAAACTGTCCAAACCTGGGAAAGGCCGAGCTGCTTTGCAGAGGGATTAGGAGGCTCTGGCAGGACTCTGGGTAAGTGCCATTGCAGGAGAGGACCTTGAGAGGAGGTGGATGGGGTTGCCATGATCAGGGAAGCAAGACTTGGTGGACAACCAGCAGCGCTGGGGTTAGTAGGAAGGGCTTTTGTCAGATGGACTCGAGATACTAAGGAAGGGGTAATGGAGCTGCTGGGGAAACTGTGGGTAAAAGCTGGGAATTGTGGAAACAAGGGGGAGGAAGAAGCAGAAGAAGAGGAAGCACAAGAGAGGAAGCACAAGAGAGGAAGAAACTGAGGAAGTAAGGGAGGGGAAGAACTCAGCTTCCCATCTGTAAACTAACTGCTACCCCTGTGGGGCAAAATCCATGCCTGTGGGGCAACGTGTGTGGAGTTTCTGGGATGGAAGCTGCCAAGTATGGTCCATGCAACCGCTCCCTACCTGCTGGAGAGGATTGCAAGCATGCAGGGTTACTGTCATGCTAAGCCTACCTGGCAGAAAGGACCTGTGGCTGACTGAGTGCTGCCAGCGGGCATGGCTGGGCGGATGCTGAATGCAAGCACAAACCGTACTCAGCAGCAGTGTAGTAAAATGGTGCTGGAGGGGGTTTGTCTTTGTTTCCACTCACAGCATGAATCACGTTCAGCACCAGCTCAGCACTAGTCTTTGCCAACCAACACCCACTCTCAGCTGGGGGTGCTTTTTGTGAATACCTGGGCTCAGTGTACTGGTATAAATCATCTCGAAGGATGTATACGTGATTTCCCTGTGTCTTCTGGCTGTGATGCTGTTAAAAGCATATCCAGTCAGTTTTTTACTACAGTCAGTTAGTAATTTCAGGTACTGCATTTGCCCCCAGTTTCACCCACCAGTCATTGCAGTCACACAATCACACTCTCCAATATAAAATAGGTAGTACTCTCTCCCACATGAGCAAGATTATACAGATTAGTCAATTATATGGGTTAAAAAGCATGCAAAATAAATGGAAAAGACTGAACAGTCATTGCATTTTCTTTAACCTCTTTTAGGTCTTATCATCTAAGGTAGGACTTCAATAACAGTGAGTAAAAATGTTCTCAGACAGATGCATTATTAAACTGTGCTGTCCCTTTAAGTATATATGTGTCACACCACCTTCCTTGCACTACGCTGTCTACCTGTTATTTTAGTATAGCAGTAAAGTCTATTATCCCATTGTGTGGAAGAGGTGTAGATGTGTGTTTACTAGAGACTGCATTTTCTAAGTTGCAGTGAGCTGGAAATACAAAGGTTTCCATGGGGCTTGGATGTGTACGGTACATGTTTTCTCTGTCTAAAGGGCAGGAACTATTTGCATGACACAAGATGTAACTTCAGCAATTGCTGCTGTTCAGGGACAAAAAATATTTCCTGGCGTCTGTCACAAGCCCCAGTTGAGGAAAGCACCCAAGAACCGGCTGCCAGGGAATGAATGGGATACAGCTTGTGAGGTCTGGGGTTTTGCTTTGATTAAAGGAGAGATTCGTTTCTGAGATTGCAAGAAGGAAAAAAGCTCCTGCTCTCATTGTCTTAAAACTTATATGATGATGAATATGTTCTCAGTCAACTGCAGATTTCTTTTGTACTAGGAAGGAGACAACAAGGATTCTCTGCGCCATTTGCTGCTACAAGCTGGACTGCTATGTGTTTGAATGCAGCAGAGACACAAGGCCTGATTTCCAGAGATCTTGACCATCTACAGGTCCTAAGGGATGTCTTGATTCAGTCCCTGCTTGGACTGCACCTTGTGTTGAAGCACCTGATCAGGCTTTGAACTAGCTACCTCAGATACAGGGAGCAGGGAGCTGTGTATGCAGCATAGCTCCAAAATACCCAAGAAACTGGGTAAGTTTTGGGGAGATTAGTCTGTGTTGAGCAATGTGTTATCGTGACTACACTGCAAGCAGACACCAAACTATCCAGCTTGGGGGGTGCACACAGGTTGCAGTCACTACAACAGCTGCAGTGTACATATACCTAATGTGTAGTCAACAGGACCTGGGGATGCTCAGCCCTTCTGAGAATCAGGCCACCAGCTTTCACCGTGCTGTGAATCAGCCAAGTTAGCGAGTGTGTGTCTGTGCTATAGTCCCAGCTCTGCCAGTGCTGTTTTGTGTGGTCTGGGGCAAGTCATCCAGCCTCCCTTGGTTTCCCCCTATAAGAATGCTAATGATCACTCTCATGGACCCAGAGGGACAGCCTTCCATCTTCAGCTCCCTCTGTACAAAAATGAAGTTTATTTCCTACCTATGGGGACTTTTTACCATCTTGTACCATCTACACTTTTCCCAGAGTCTGACGAAGGGACTTTGATCCCAAAAGCTTGCAGAAAAGGACAGTTTTCTTGCAATTTCCCAGTTGGTCTAATAAAAGGTATCATTTTGGAACCAAGAGTTCTAGTTTTTTGTATGTCTCTAATGATCACCGTAGCATTGGGAAAAGGTGCTTCAAGCATGTAAACTATTCTGGAACTGCTAAATGTTATTGCTGCCATCCAGGTGTCCTATGAATTCTGCTAGAAGCCAAGGAGCACCCTCTGCTTACTCCTTTGTTCACTCCTCCCTTCCTCAGCCGTGGCCCTGTGGAGCTTGTTATCATGCTCTTCCCCTTTGCCTCTTGCTGAATGTGGGCTACATCGCTATTGCATGTAGTGTTAGTCCCTGGCAATTACGTAATGACCGGGTGAGGGCAGCAGTGCAGCTTTGGAGGGCCCTCATTAACGGTTTTACACAAGAGGCCTGCGGAAATCCAACCACCAACAGATCTGCAGTGGCTTCCAGTCTGCATTGTCAGCCAGGTTATTGTGAGCCTCTTCCCTCTTCTTTTCTGCCAGCTGAGCCAGGCAGCAACTGCCCGTTCATGCAAGAGGCAGCATGTGCTAGCAAAGCAGCGCTGGCTTTGGGGGAAGTTTTCCTCCATCTCTGAGGAGTCTGTGATCTGAAACAAAGACTGATCATCACCCAAGAAGAAACCCCTACCAGCCCCATCTGCTTCTCACCCAGTCCTGTCCACATACAGCACAGCACAATGAGCTAAGGGCACTGACTACCTAGGATGAGACATTCTCAGAAGCTGAAAACCAGACTAAACAGCCTCTGGATTGGATCCAGTATGGCTCATACTGTATTGTCCAGGGCCTTTTGGGGTTTTTGTTTTGTTTTGTTTTGTTTTTTGTTTGTTTGTTTGTTTTGCTGGTTTCTGAAGTAATGATTGGGTAGTTGATTCTCTGCTTGTACATTTACACTTCAACTTCAAGTCCGGTCTACCCTGTTTTTCTTGGGACTACTGGAGAATTAGCAGTATTATGATCTGGGCAGACCAATAAAGTGAAAACTGGGCAGTTGAGAGGCTTAGACTGTTAAAAGTCCTGATTCCATTTGATTTGTAACAGAATTAACAGAAACACCTGGGAAACAGTTGGGAGAAATGGTCTCTCTGTGAAAGATTCAAGATACCCACTTCTAAATGAAAAGTTAAGACAGCTTCATTTCCTTGAGCTCCCTTTTCCTTCCAGGAGACTGGCAGAGGCAAGACTATATTCCCAAAGTTTCTGAGAATACAGTAGAAAACAGGTAATGAATACCCTGAAGGGCAGGGCAAAACATTTTTCCTACCTCTTTTTATATCATAAAGTTTTAAAGAGGGAAATCATTCCCTGTCCTCTCTTTTTCACCTTTAATGTCCCTGACCTCAGCATTTGTAACTCATCAGACTGGTATATTTTCCTCCATGACATTTGCCCCTGTAGCAGGAATTCATTCAGGAGCTAATGTTAGTTCATTTTCGGTTGCTATGGGAGGCAGTTAGCATCAGGACAGTGGAAGGCGATACAAGAAGGGTAGCCGTATAGGTCATGGGGGTCTGTGTGTACCCTGAAATTATAGTCGATTCCATGAGATGCAGGAGAGATCACAACCTGTATCCTTGTTCCTCATCTGTTTTTATGGAATAAGGAGGAGATTTACTGAGTTGAAATGCCTCCTACCTTCTCCCCGGGATAACATGACCGATAGAGGTGTGGTGTCCTCCATGGACCAGTCTCCTCTGTGCTGCCTCAATGTGGCTGGTGCTCCACACAGTGGTGTTGTCCTGCTCTTACGTTATCATCTTCTTTTTCTCTGAAATAGCTCTTTTGCTTTATTTTGTTTTTAGGAATTTACCTAAAGAAAAATGACACAGAGACTCTTTGCAAAACTAGATGCTCTGGAGCAATCTTCACGTGAGAGCTTGGCCAAGTATGCCAGAATTGAAGTGAGTATAGCGTGAATCAGTACTGAATTAGGGATAAATGTGCCCTTTGTCAGCTTTGAAAGATACATTCCTCTCTTGTGTCATGTCTGTGCCTAGACAGGATGGCGACTGGCCCCATGTAATAAATAGCTACAGCAGAGGGATGAAGAGGAGGGGGAAAGAGAGACTCATTTTTGTCAGATTGTTTTGGGGACTGCTCCAGCCAGTGAAGCAAGGAGGTCACCCGGCACTTGAGAAAAGATCAAAAATTGAAGTCAATGGAGCTGCTTAACACAGAGCACCAATAAACATGCTTACCACCAATTGTCACCTCTTGCAGAAAGCCTCCCCACTACACCTCTCGCTAGATTGTCTGCTTTTAGACTGTGAAAGTCCTGGGTTGCCAGAGGTCTAGAAAAACAAATTCTTTGGAAAACCGTTGGTGGCAAATGCTGAGGTAACACATACAACAGTCATGCTTGTCTAGGACTTCCTAGCAGCTGTATTGCACTGTGGTCAAGCTAAAAAGACCATTTGAAGAATGTTTCAACTTTCAGTAAGTGCTTATGTAGAAACAACACTTTTTTCCTCTGGCGGTTTGCTTCTTGTGTGCGTCTTCAAATAAAAAATAATAAAATATACAAAGTTCTAACTATTTCTGACTGATGCTGGTTGTAAGTGCAGATGCAGGAAGAGAGTTTATGATTCACAGCCTTAACATTGCTTCACATAATAAAAACAAGCCGACTGCCCTCCTGCTCAGTTAAGGCTCCATGTACTTCTGATCTGTTGCAGTGTCGGGGGCTTGGGAAATTACAGTTAAAGCCATATGTGTCAACCCCATTGACATTTGAATTTAAGGAGGATTATGAATTACCCAGTGCTAGAAGATCAATTATTTCCGGGCCCAAATCTTCCCCACAGCTTGCAGAAGATGAACAGATCTTCACTCATCTGAAAACAAGGTGAGCCTGAACTGGAAAGTTTTATGTTTTATTTTTAGCTTGACTTAAAGGTACTTTAGATATGGTAAATGTACTATTAATAATTGATCTTACACTCAGTTCATTCTCCATGCAATTAAGCTAAGTCCTTAAAATTATCTTGTTTGCATGATTTACACCAATCATATAGTTAAAATGGATATAACTATAGATATTATTGTTAAGAAAAACCTTGCAATCAGGGGATTTTTTATATTGCGTGTCCTGTGTTGTGAAATGATCCATCACCATAAAACACAATGCAAACAGTAACTTATATTTAGGGATCTACCTAAATCTTGGGGAGACTTACCAGTTTTCACAGGTTGATCATGGTCTAAAGCTCTAATTTCCTGGTGATTTCACAGCAGCTCCACCCCTTGGCTGTGATTGGCACAGGCCCTGCCCCTTGGCACTGATAGGCAGAGAGGCCCCAGGATGGAGGAGGGACAAAGGGGCAGCCACCATCTTGACTGCTAGCTACCTTTTTGCAGCCCTGCCTCTTGGCACTGATTGATGGAGAGGCCCTGGCAAAGGGAGGAGCAATGAGGGGGTGGTCACCATCTTGTCTGCTGACCTTCATGCTGCCCCCCCCAGCTGGCACCTTCCCCTCCTGGCAGCAAAGACCACCACTGTTTTATTTTTATTAAGGTTTTTTTTGTTGATTTCACAGATATTGTGACAATCCCAGATTTTGGGATGTTGGCACAATCCACAAAACCACAAATTAAGTAGGTCCCTACTTATATTACCTGAAAACTGGCTGCAGAACATATAAGTATTTTTTTAACCCCAAAAGGAAGCCTTGAAAAAGTCAGACAGTTTGTTTTCCATGTAAGTATGAGATTTCTAAGTGATCAGAGATCTAGGGATTTATGACTTTATGACACAATATAAAATAGGAGATGTGGTGGGGAGTGGGGAGATAATACACAAACAGGGACCTACTGCTGTAACTTGGCAGAGATACATCATGTGTACTATTTTCAAACTGAACATGCCAGAGCTTGGAGGTGTCATGTGGCCCTGAAGCACTGTTACTGCCACAGAAATATTTTAAGGAAAAAAGTTGTCACGAAGTCAACAGCAAAGCTAACTACACTTTATCATGCATCAGCAGATGCATGACAAACAGATCCAAGGAGGTGATACTTCCCCTCTATCGGGCGCTGGTCAGACCGCAGTTGGAGTACTGCATCCAGTTTTGGGCACCGCACTTCAAGAGGGATGCGGATAACCTAGAGAGGGTCCAGAGAAGGGCCCGTATGGCTAAGGGCTTGCAGGCCAAGCCCTATGAGGAGAGACTGGGGCACCTGGACCTCTTCAGCCTCCGCAAGAGAAGGTTGAGAGGCGACCTTGTGGCTGCCTATAAGTTCATCACGGGGGCACAGAAGGGAATTGGTGAGGTTTTACTCACCAAGGCGCCCCCGGGGGTTACAAGAAATAATGGCCACAAGCTAGCAGAGAGCAGATTTAGATTGGACATTAGGAAGAACTTCTTCACAATTAGAGTGGCCAAGGTCTGGAACGGGCTCCCAAGGGAGGTGGTGCTCTCCCCTACCCTGGGGGTCTTCAAGAGGAGGTTAGATGGGCATCTGGCTGGGGTCATCTGAACCCAGCACTCTTTCCTGCCTAGGCAGGGGTTGGACTCGATGATCTATTGAGGTCCCTTCCGACCCTAGCATCTATGAATCTATGAATTACTTTTGTCTCAATTGTAAGCCCCTTTCACAGATGTCCATTTAATGGAAAGGCTCCTCCAGATTATGGGCTCATTTCTGAGCAGGTACTCCATCTGGAGAATGTACATCTTAGGGGGAAACTCCACAGCAAGGCTGTGTCAGCCTGCCAGCCAGATATTTCTAGGAGCAATTTCCGAAGACTAGGACCTGTTATAGAGAAGTACTAAGCCCCTGTTACCTTCAGTCCAAGTTTAAATGGTCAGCATTTTCCAGGACCCACCCTTAATGAGCACCTACAGCATTAAGATATAGGCAGCCATCTAAAATGTTTGTTGTAGAGCTATCATTCAGATGCTAAAATTCACTATTACAGTTATCTTTCATCACTTTGGGGGGGACATTTATTTTGTCACATTTGCAAAATATTGCTGTATATACTTCTGTTCTTTTGCAACATTTGCCTAGAAGTGCTGCCTACTTTGGTTAGTTTTTCCAACCCATTTCACATTTTCTGATCAGTTGTTGATTCTGAATTTTGTATCAGATATAGAGCTTTGATACTTTTAGCACTTGCAGGTCTGAATCACCCAGACTGATGATTAGGAAGAACCATACTGGCAAATCGACTATCAGGCCATTTAGTGCTCCAGACAACCTGCAAGCCAAGCCCTGCTATCAGCAAGGTACTTCTTTATAAAACACTGTGCGATCTCTCAAGTCTGTCCTAGAAGCTGTTTAGTTTATTTACAATCTTAATATAACACTGTGGGTGAAGTCTTGCTGTCTCATTTTACTAAGCATAATATTAGCACTATTAATGCTAAGCAATATTCTAATTACAAAAAGGGATGCTTTAGCTCTCAAGATAAAAATGCACTTTTTTTCAATGGTTTAGGTAAACTGGAAACTGCTTGTCTGCATGCCTTGCATGTGTAATGTCTGTATAATCCTTTGCATCTGCACCTACTAACCATCCAAAGTATTGTACAAATGAAGATTTTACGCTCAAGGAAAAATCTTCAGCTCTGTTATGGTTGAACCAGTATGTTGCAACTAGGAAACCACAAATATTCCAGCTGCATTGGTTCAGCTGGTCAGCCTAACATATCTCACAGTACAGTGCCTTGTGTTAGGAAATTTCCCAAGACCCTCTGCTCCCAGAGACAGTGCTGGGCATTATAAGATAGGTGTTTTCCAGGAGCCTCAGAACACACTTGTACAACCGCAGATGAAGGGAGTGCTGTGTGTGCATGGGCCAGAGCAGTTCTTTGAAGAACAGTGCTCCAGTGTAAACACGTTAAATCACTGCTTAGACATGCAAGGCAATGAACCATTTCATGCAGTCACTATTCTTGCTACAGGCTCTCGCTTACTGTTAATGCATAGTTTAATGGTTAATCTCTATTGTAATAGCTTAATCTAAAATACACTTCTGTTTATATACTCCATCAAATTATTCCTACTTTGTTTTGTATTCTTTTCCATAGAGGACCTACACACTTTAAAGGAAGGTTTTATTACATTAAAGCTAAGCCAAAAAGTAAAACCTGTTAGTTTTAGAGCCAAAGTTCACAGAAGACCAAAATGGAAGACAGAGGTAGGTCCTGTTCTCAGCCTAACCCAAAACTGAAGCTAATTCACTTTATAGCTGTCCTACCTCTAGCCAAACTTGCATGTGATTTTAATCATATACCAGCTTCCACTAGGTTTGGCTCACAATGTTTCAGGAGAATATAAGAGGAGGTGGTCTCTCTTTTCATGCAAATTTCTTTTCTGGTTGTACTATGGATACCCATGGAAAGTAGGCACTGTGGCTATGGGCATATCCAAAATGTTTGTTAATTCTTTTCTCTGCCTAAAATATGGTACAGCAGTTCTAGATTTTGAGGTATCTGAGTAGCTTTTGGTGTGTGGTGCTATGTCCCTTTTACAATACTAAAATAGCTTGGTGTGCAATTTACCATGATAAACTTAACTGCTTTTAAAGTAAGCAGAAAAATAAAATTACTACCAAATGGGACCCTTTTTTTCAGTTAAGCTTGAAGCATGTGCCTTAACTTGCAATTGTAACTCAGGAAAATAGTCCCTCCTTAAATTTACTTTGGTGGGTTAGAGCTTGCCACAAATAAATGTGAACATGTGGCTACAGGGCTCCTGATAAAGGCAATCCTGGAATAGCTATTCTCAGGTATGTAAGCTACACTGATGCAAGAAGAAACATTTACAGCACAAGTGAAAAGCAGTCAGCCATACCAGTAGAACAAAGCAGAAAACCAGCCTTCCTACTCTACACTGAGAAATAGTCTTACTATAAACAATTAGCTTTGTTTTGTTGCTAGAAATAATTACAACCTCTTAGGGTTAATTACAGATTTTTTTTTCTTCTCTATTGAGCCATAATCACCAGCGCCTGGTTTCAGAGCTCTAGGTATAGTCAAGATTTCCATTCAGGGTAAAGGCCAAATTCTAACCTCAGTTGTGCATCAACATGTATTTATAAAAACTATGATAGCCTTTTGATACCAATTACAATATGGGGCATTGAATAAACTACTACATCTTATTTAAATAGGAAGTAACAGTGGTAACCATATAATATCTATTGTAAATTGATGATTTAGACATCTATCACTGTTTTATGTTTTAGTAAAAAAACAATATGTGGGGATATATTTGAGATGTCTGCAGTGTTTATTACATTTGTTTCTAAATATATGGAATCTATAAAAATACACAGCTAAATCTGCATCTTGTGCATACTTGTTTTTCATTTTACATTGGTGAGTCATATTCTAATGTCATGAGCATGGTATTACTACTTGGATGACAATCTGGAAGGGCATTAACTATGCTCCTATTTACAACTCAAGCGCCTGAGTTCTTTCATTTTAACACAGATGCTACACTTGTTTTCTTTACTGACTTTTTAGCTTTTTCTTTAAAGGCAAAGAACATACAACATTTCTGACACACTATTTACAATGACAATGTTTAAAAAGGTTCCTGTGCTAACGTTATATTTTTGGTACTTTTAGTACTGGTGGGTCACAGCAAATACATCCATTTCCAGTATTTCCTGTATTTTTTGACAGGTTGAAAGGGTTCAGAAGCTAGAAGTCCTCTGTCAGCAAGAAAATGAAGCCTATTTAGCATCTGCCCTTGATCACAAAGATACTTCTCACTGGTGCTCTTCTAGGAGTGCCACCAGTCAGAATGAGGAGATACTTGCACCAGCTACAACAGGTAAGAACTGGAAAATTCCTTTGGTAGCCATGGTTTAGGAAAATACACTAAAGCCTGTCAGTAGTGTTACGATGTTTTAAAGAGACAGAATAAAAGTTTTCCTTTGCAGCAGATGGGTAGAACAACACAATGGTAGAGTAAATGTGCAAATGTTTACAGGTTTCCTTTGCATCTAGTCTATTCTTACTTACATTTTCCTTTGATTATATAACTGCTACTACCAATTTGTTCAATTGCTTACATTAATCCTGAGATTAAAATTTCCTTATAAAGGTTCCATGGTAAAATATGCACTCATGGACCGCGTCCACATGAGCGTGGACATCTGTTTCCCCAGGGACAAGAAGTAGTGGCACACCTTGTGGCACTGCTGCTTGTCCCTGGGGAATGCCTCTGCCACATGCCCTTTGGCGCATGGCAGGTTACCCTGGGTGCGGTAGGGTAGGCTGGAGCCAGAACTGGGTTGGCCCCAGCAGCTTTACCTGAGATCCTGGGGGTCTCCTGGGCCTCCAGCTGGCCAGGCTCCAGTTTTGGGTGGTGGCATGCACTGCACCCATGTGCGCCACTCTGCTTTTTTTGTGTGGGGGAGATCCCAGGGTCAAAAAAACCTGCCGTGCTGCTACCTTACAGCATGAACACCTAAATGTATGGTATGTGGCACAGAAGATGTGTCTGTGGCACCGCATACTGCATGGCTGCTCTCATCTGGATGCAGCCATGGGGTGCAACCCCACAACCACATGTGTGGTTTGCGGCGCTTCAATCCTGAGCGGAGGGGGCAGGGGGCAGGGGGCATGGCCAGATACCGTCCCCAGGCCAGCACGCTGAAGCTGAGGGGAAGGAGAAGGGTTTAAACCCTCTCTCCTGACCGCATGGGACCCCAGCCAGGTGTTGCTGCACCCCTGCCAGACGGCCCTGGCTGGGGCCCTGTGCAGGCAGGAGAGGGGGTTTAAACTACCCTCTCTCCCCTCTGTCTCAGCATGTCATCCTGGGGCTGGTATCTGGCCATGCCTTCCCCCTGCTGGAGTGGTGAGCACGGGTAAGCCAGGCAGGGGCTGCTGTGCCCCTGCCAAGCAAACCCTGGCTGGGGTCCCGTGTTGGAAAGGGGAGGGGTTTAAACACCCCTCTCCTCCCCTCTGTCTCAGCATACTGACCCAAGCTGGGGCCTGGCCATGCCTCCCCACGCTCTCCAGTGGGAAGCAGGAGAAAAGCCTACCAGGGGCTGCTTCCCCCTTTGAGTTGCTGCAAACTGCATGTGAACCCATTTGCCGTGCTACTAATTAGCAGTGCAGTGGGTTTTTTTGGCACTGGGAAATCCCGGTGTAAACAAGAAATGCCATTGAAAAAAGTGGTGTGCTGCACGTGGCAGAGCCATGATCTGACTGCTGGCCGGCTCCGAGGCACCAGATTTCTGCTGCTGCTGCCCCAGGAGGCCCCAGGACCCCAGGGAAGGCTGCTAGGGCCAGCACAGGAGTTGGCCCCAGCCTTCCCTACCCACCCTGGGACAATTTGCCCTGCACCAAGCCCATGTGCAGGGGTGTATGCAGGGGCAACCATGCACCCCTCCATGTGGGGATGTTTCTCTGGTGTCTCAGTGCTTCCATATCAATTTTTGCTGTATTTACAGGTAAAAGATATTTTTTTAACTGCTTGACTTGTCAACTCAGCCTAAGATCTGACAAACAAATGAAGTCATTTCTGACTTAGGGCATTAATCCTAGTAATAAATGTTTTGAGGGGTGAATATCACCTTCACTTACATCTGCACAGCTGCACTGTCCTCAGATTTTTCTCTCAGTTACATTTGCACGTTTTACTAAATACACTGTCTCCCCCTTGGGTATTTTGGCATGAAGCCTGTAGTTCCTTGGTGGCAAGGCCTCAGCACCACCTATAGGCAGGATGTTTGCACTTCTCTATCTAGCCCTTACTATTGCTCTTTGCCCTGAGTCTCCCTTGCCCTGTACATGTGATTCCCTTTGCAGAAACTGAATTGGAAGCCAGGCTCTTCAGTTTCTTTATGCTTTTGTGCACCAGTGTACAACCAGCAGAAGTGTGGCTTTAAGAATGCTGTTAATAATTCAGTATTCAATGAGCCAAGAGTGCAGTGCACTATAATTCACTACAGAGCGTCCCATCAGTTAGAAGCAAGCGACAAGCTTGACTGACTGCAAGAAGATGCAGTGTATCCTGATATGTGATTCTAGCTGCCCTACCGCACTTCTGTCACTATTTTGGGTTTCTTGGTCTGCAGAAGGAGTCCCTGTTGCTGAATTGTATTCTAATAAATCATCCTTTATGCAAAGTTGTAGGCTAGAATCATTCAGTTTAAACCACTGATATAATTTGGTGAAAGATGTTTCACAGTGCCTGATGTCTAATATTATCTTCCCAGAAGTAACTTGCATCTCCTTTATGTCCCTATTTACATATCATGTATGAAAACTCACTTGCCTTTCAGGAGACAAGTTAGGACAATACAGCACTTATGGTGAATCTGGCAAAACTGTTGCTCAACAGCTAGAAAGAGACAATAAAATCTGTGTCTGTGTCAATGGGCTTTTATCATCAGATGATCAGAAGGCAGGGTAAGTACTGTTGTAGTGTAAACAGTATTGCAAATTTAAGTTAAATTATCTTATAAATGACATACTGCATGGCAGCTCCCAATAATTCAGGAGTTCATATCTGACTCTTCCTGTCTTTCTAATTATGACCTCATTCAATAGTTAAATGGCACAAAAAACAAGGTTAGGCCTGGACAGAGTGGAGGTGTAGAGTATTTGGAGCGGAGAACCTCCTGGAATGTGTAGGTTTGTGAAGCATAAAGTGCTGTGGGCAATTCAGTAGGTAGTTCCCTCCCTTCTGTGTCAGTATTAAATCAGGGCTCCAGGAGCAGGCAACTGAAAATACTTCCTTTAGGTACTTATTTTACTGTTGCTGAAAATACTATTTTACTATAAAGCAGAAAGGTCATTCTGGTTATACCTTCCACAAGGGATAGTTCTGGTGTAAGTTTTTGCAAGGACAAAATCATTAACCCTAGGGGCTGCTCACTTTCTAACCAGAAATTACATTTTATCTACTTTCAAATAGCCTTCCAATTTCCAATGGATATAAAATTGTACTCTCCCGCTGAGCCCTTTTGTAGTGTTTCACTGAATGGCCAAGCTGTGTTATATCCTACTGCAGACTTGGCTGCACTAAAAAGATGAATTGACTTTGCTCTGTGCACTGGAGAGGTGGGTAGTTGTCTGCTAATCAAAGAGGAATGACAGTGTTCAATGAGCCAAGAGTGCAGTGCACTATAATTCACTTGCCATTGACCGGGCCTTGCCATCGACTAGGCCTCAGAGCCCTTCGCTCAATCAGAGGCCCCCCCAGCATTGTCTGCATCACTTTGAGACCCCTCCTGGCCCTGTGCCACGCTTTGGGCACCAAGGGTTCTTCCAGCTTTTGTGGGGAGAAACCTAACCGCTGCTGGCTGGGTTTACCTAGCCTTATGCCTAGTCCTTCCCTTTTCCAGGCCCTGCTCTAGGCTCCGGGGCTCTTTTAGTTCTTTAGCCAGGCCACACTACAGGGCTCCAGTTATCTGGCTTATGGCAGGGCTAACCTGAGCAGCCTCAAGCTGCTCCCAGGGCAGGTTCTCTGTGTGCTGGCCTGCATACCACTTGGGGCCCGAGCAGCCTCACGTTGCTCCCAGGGGTGGCTCTCCACGTGCCAGTCTGCACACCACTCCATCCAGCCCTCTGCTGAGGATGCAGGCTTGAGCTGCCTCAACGCAGCTTCCAGAGCCTGTGCCAGCTTGCGCACTGCTGGGGCGAAGAAGGGATCCCGGTGGAGGCTCTTCCCTCTCCAACATCCCTCGCTGTCTCTGCCCAGTGTGCTGGGAAGGGGTGGCCTGAAGGGTTTCTTTCCCAGCTTCCCTCCAGCCTTCCAGCCACTGTCAAAGGGAAGGGAAGGCTGCTTTAACGCCCCCCGGCTTCTAGCCTGAGCCACTGCAGGCACGTGCCTGTGTTTCTGGAATCAAAAATGAGTCTGTTCACTTGCTTCTCAGTTCAATCTACGCAGTTTAAATTAACCTGCAAAGATTCAGTGGATTCAGCCTTAGGCCTTTTGACTGTCTGTACTTAGCCATAGAGCTGCTGGGTACTGAGCATTTTTTTAAATCTAGCCCTAAATTTCCACAAAGCCCACTGCTTTCTCCTCATTGTCAGTTGCCTCTGGGCAATATGAGCAACGCCTCAGATAAGCTGAGTGACCCAGTTTAGCACATGCTTCTGAAACACTGCTGCCTTAGCATGTCTCTGGTGACAAACAGCTATCTGAGTCATCTCTGGTTTAAATATGGGATGTTTGCTTTCTTTATTTTAAGAAATGAAGCTCTTCTGAAGGAAAGTGCTTTTAATCAAGGAAGTGTGAAGAGTAACTTGCAGTCAAAAAAATGTAATTCAGAAGAAAAGAAAAACCTCATTTCCTTGAGCATTGAGGATGAAATGGAAAAGCCTGGTGCCAAAATAATCCATGCTGGATCATCAAAGGCAAAATGTGCCAGTCCAGTGGTAATAATGCTCTGTTTGTTTCACAAAGGTTATTACAGGACCTATATTATTGCATGCTGCTGTTAGGAGAATAATCTACTCAGAACACATCAGATCCCCACAATGGTAGATTACATCCCATGAGCTGTTTTACTGTCTGCACTGGGAATAGCATGAATTCAATGTAACATTCAGCAGAGCTGCAATCCTTGTCCCAGTGAAGTAAATGGAGTTTTGCCAGGAGGCAACCCTAGGAAATTTAATGTTTTGGGTACTGGCCAGTTTCCTAGGGTTTCAATTAAGAAACTCTGCAGGAGATGAGACAATGAGTGTCTTTCTGGTTCCTGGAAGACAGGTTAAAGTAGCAGTCTTGGGACACATCAGTGCCAACTTGGCCTCATTCTAGCACACCTGACCTGGTCTACTGCCAGGTCCTGCTTAGTTTGCAAATGAGCAGGATGAGACAGAAGGCAGAAAACACTAGGGTCTGCCGATAGGGAAGATCTGACTTACAGCTAGTGACCATGTGGAAGGAAGTGGTGTAAACTTCATAAGGTTAGTAAGAGAATATGTTCTAGTACTGAACAAGGGTTGGGACTTGTTTGACAGAATATAGGGATCAGGGCACTTCTTTGGCCTGAAGATGGGGTTAGGAGTTGGAGATGAATATTCACATGGTTCTAGCCTGTTAATAAAGAGTAGGAAGGATGAATACACACGCACACAGGCACACACAGACACGTTCATGGTGCTTAAGGGTTAAAACTTCATTATCAATATTAAAGCAAAGTAAAATGGCAATTGAACCCTAAGGTCTCCCTAGGTTTTTTTAACCCTGAAGAGCAAACTTAGCTTGTTTAAGGCATGTCCTGAATGAACTCTTGCCCTGGCCTTATGGCTGATTCCACTTCCTGTGGTATTTTCTGCTGGAGTTATTTTGTTCTGATCTGTGTAAGGACTGTAAAGAGCTGTGGGGGAATTTTCTTCCAATGAATCCTCTATGCATCTTTTTCACTTTTTTCCTATGGTCTTCTGTAATATAAACAATGCCCACTATCTGTGAAGTGTGGAAACAAGTATCAAAGACATATAATAAGCACACTTTATTATATGGCACTGCAGTGTATGATGTGGATGTTTAGATATGTATGTGATGTTACTGGCTAGGTCTCTGCCTCTGCCATTTTTGTGAACAACTTCATACAAATGTCATAGAAAGAGTATTAGTAGCAGGAGAAAAAATTAAAGTTCAATTTCTTTTTTCTACAGAAAGCGAGTGAAACATACCCCATAACTTACTCTGAAGAGAGATATATGCAGAAGTTTATTTTGAATAGGTGGCCATGTGTATGTAGAGGTAAAGTCTCTTATGACTTAGAAAATGAAAATAGCGAAGCATGTACCAACTTCAACCCAGTGTTACAGAACAACTATGATTACGCCCTTGCCTTAAATGGAGAAAAAGAAGAAAGTCTTCAAAATGTAACTGTAAAGAAAAATAAAAAGCTAAACAGAACATTGTCTGCAAAAAAGAAAGTCAGCGTTCATATTTTATCTTCAGATGGAAAAACCAAAATATTAATAAATTCACAGAAAGAAAAAACTTTTGTGGAGAAAATAGTTCAGAGCTTTTTTTATGCTGAAGCACCAGCCAGTAAATTCACATCAAAAGAGAGGAACATTTCAACAACAAAGGCTGAATGCGATGGAAATGACCTTCTTGTACATGGAGTGAATCCAAAATTAGCAGTATTCTATGAAAGTTTTTCTACACAAGAGATTCCAGTAGCAGTCTCTAAATGTTGCTGGTTTTATGGAAAGCCACTAAGTACCATTTCACACACACAGAAGAAAGGTAGGTTGGCCCAGTCATCACAACTGAGTTATATATCCATAGCAAAACCCATTGAAATACTTCCATGTGCAGATGTCACATCACAGTCAGCTCACAACATCTCAATGCAATGTGATGGTTTGGAAAACAAACACGTTATTCAGTCCAGCTCTTATTTTATGGAAGAACCTCTGCCAAGTCAGAACAAAGTAGGAATCTTTGGAGAATGTTCCCAGCCAGCATCATCCTTCAAGGAAGAAACACCAACTGATATAAAGCTAAATAAGCAGCAGCATTGCTTGGAAGGTAAAAAGGATTGTGATGCTTCTTCAGGAGTTTCGCACACCGACAGATTGTTGACATCAAAAGGTTTGCAGAAAGAACCAAATGAGGACACTAACCCCCAGAGACAAGTAGAACTACCTGAATGCCCACTGTCACTACCTGCTCTTTTCACTAGCCATCCAGTTATCAGTATACCAACAGCCCAGTGTGATACCTAAGAATCTAAGATAGACGTATTTGAGGCTGAATTTGCAGGTGACATTACTGATATGCTAAAGGGTATCAGTCTCTGATTAGCAAATAATGCTTGTAACAATGGGTTCCCCCAAATGATGTGGAACTCACTTCCAATTGAACACAACTCTCAATCTAAATGTTAAATTTTCTCAGAACAGCTGATGTCCTGTACAAGAGCTTGTATAACCAAAGGAGGTTTGCTATTGCAATGAATTATGATGTAGTGACGTTAAAGGTATATTAATCTCTCAACGATTAATTGATAAGGAGTCTTTATTTAGTGGTTTCACAGGTCACATACAAGAGACATTTAAGCCCTCTTTCTGAAGTGGAAAATAATTAAGGAGTTTATATCTTTTTAAAATTGTGAATGGCTTTGGTTGTGGGTATTTCAAAACATTAAGAATAACTTTGATTTACTCTGAGGATGTTTTGAGTTTAGATGTTTAAAAAACAAAACATCCAAAATGATGCATCTCATGTTGATTATACTGAGTCACATCCATTATATAGTTTATAGTATAGCGGACCTTGTTTGTAACACTAACAAAATTGCATGTAGTGGAATTAGCTTTACCCTCTGTTACAATATTGGCTTAGCTGGGTTCCTAGCCAAAATGCATTGAAGACACTGTGCCTAGGCAACTGAGCACATTGCATCACTTGTCAGCTAATATTAAATCTATGTTACTGTCTGAGGGCATAAAAAGAGTGGGGGGAAATGTTTCTATGTAGGGGCTGTTTGGAACTGAAATGAATACAAGAGGTTAATATCTGATCCTGTTATTTAGAAGACAGTTGTTACACACAACTAAATGTACATAATAAACCTACTGTACTCAGACCTGGTAGTTCGAACATCTAATTAGATAAGCAGTTGCACTTCATTACTTTTTCAACATATGATTTGTAACAGCTCCACAATTCAATTATTACGTGCCTAAATGATGGTGTAGGTGATGGGCCTTAGGTATGATTCTGTGGTTTGCTAGAGTACAGGAAGCTACAGCTGAACACCTAATTTGTTTTCTGACTTGTGTCCCTGTGCTTGTATGTGTAAATACTGTATTTGTAATTATTTGCTTTCTGTCTCCTATATATGAAAGCACTGAGGGATTTGACTGAATTCAATTCGATTTTTTTAAATTAAGCATTCACTGGCCATGTCTACAGAAGACCCTGACCATGCAGTAGCCCGATACTACTGTACAGTAGCATTGCTTGGCAATAACTGATGCAATGCTACTCCGTCATGAAAAAAGGTGTGTGTCGGCACTACTGCGCAGTACCTCAGGTTATACAAGTACTAAATACAAATATTCAAGTACTAAATGACTGTGCAGTAAAAACTGCGCTGTCCGTGCCTTGTGTAGATGCAGCCACTGTTTCCAATACATGTGTGTTCCAAAGCTGTGACACAAGGGCTACCTCTATGTTGGCTTATGGGAGCGGGGCACATAAATCTCGTTTCCAGCTAAATCCAAAAGCCTGGTGCTGCCCCCTGCTATGATAGGGAGGGGCTCTTGTGCACTTCCATGGCCAGGTTAGGGTGTGGATTGTGTCTTGGGACTGTTGCAAAATGCCCTGCACTGAGCTCAGCTACATTCACTTGGCACAGGGACAGGAATATATCCATGAACCCTATAGTCTATCAATCAAAAGTGCAGAGTACAAAATCTAAAGGAGTGGGAGATCCTTCCTCTTTGGGGTTTAACTTACCAATAACACCCCCCACCCTCACCCCCACCCCCAGCACGTTCCCTCTGCAGTCAGTGAAAGGGACTATCCTCTAAATCAGTGGTTCTCAACCTTTTTCATACTGGGACCCATTTGCCAAGATTGATGGCTTATCCTGACCCACATGCCTCTAGCCCTGCTGGTGCCCCTCACTCTCAACTTGCTGCCTCCTGGCCCCCTCCACAGCCCTGCCGAAGTGGGGCCCCAACATTGGCGATGCGTAGGGGGTACCCGCAGGTGCACGTGCACCCTGAGCTTGGTGGTGCACCCCCTGCAAAAAGGTGCTGCTGACACTGCTGGTGGCACCTGCAGGTGGTCACCTGTCACTACCTGCCCCCTCCCCCCCAACTCCGACAGCACTGGCTGCATCTGCAGGCAATCCTGATTGCTGCTGGCGGCATCTGCAGGTGGTCCTCACCCCCCCACCGCTGCTGACAGTGCTGTGGCCACCTGTGGGAGCTCACTGCTTGCCGCAGCCATACTCCTGCTGCTGACAGCACCACTGAGCAGCGCCTCCTGGCCACCCAACACCTGCAAGTACAGGCACCAGCCCTGGTGTTGCCAGCCTGGTCACATAGCTCCCCCCTGGCCCTTCCCCTGCTGAAGGGGCAGGTGCCTTCCCCCTGCCCCACCTGCCTTGCTGGAGCCTCAGTGCCCAGCCACCTTCCCCCACTGTCAGTAGGCACCGCCCCCCCCACACCCATCCCCTCCACATACACACACTTACACACACTGCCACCCCCACCCCACAACGGTCCCCAAGCCCTGGTCCTCCAACCCCCCCTCAACATACACTTACCTGCATCGAGCTGCTGGGGCTGCTCCCACAACCCAGCCTGGCTGCGTGCTGGCCACAGCCCAAGCAGCCCCTTCCAGGCTGGAACATTGCCAGTCTGCAAGGGGGAAACTGCTTTCACGCATTTTTCTGGCACTTGCTTGCGACCCTTTAAAATATTCTTGCAACCCACTTTTGGGTTGCAACCCATGAGTTCAGAAATGCTGCTCTAAATGCAACTTTCCATTTTGTTAGACAGCTAGGACCTGATTCTCCCTTCTCTTCCAGCAGCATAAAGCAGGAACAACTTCATTGTCACCAGCAGAGCTACACTAGTAGTAGCAGTCAGTCCAAATCTTTCAGGGAACAGAGATTCTTGGCCTGGAAATGACTTGTCCCAAAAAGGACATCTGAATCAGAAGTCAAAGTTAAGAACTTAAATGCCAACCTCAGAGATAGCAGAATGAAGAGTTAGCTCATCTCTCTAGCTAAATTTACTGTATTCTGTGGTTTCCAGTTATGAAACCAGGCCTCATACTGACCCTGATGTTAGCTATTCTGTAAACAGGAATGGGCATTTGGGGACATATATTAGACCAGGGGTGGGCAAAATACAGGCCGTGGGCTGAATCTGGCCAGCTGGCTTGCAGTGGGTCCCTTGGCCCTGACTGGTCCAAGTGTGGGAGGCAGTCTGAGCCATGATACATGCAGCTGGTCCCGTTACCCCTGGGTACGCAGTGGTGGCATGTCTGTTTCCTGGCAGCCCCAGCTTCTTCTTGCTTCTACTGCCGCCAGCCCCAGCCCCACTGCCTGGGCACCCCAGCCCATCTGTCCTACACCCTGCACTGCTCCCAGTGCACTCTGTCCTGCACTGGGAGCACTCGACAGAGTGGGTGGGTGGGGTCTCCATGGAGACCAGCTTGAGACCCACACAGACAGGGCGCGTCGGCCCAGTGGATAGGATGGAGCTGTGGGCGAGTGGGAAGCAGCATCTGGAAGCAGAACGAGCGGGTGAGGCCAGGGCTGGGATTGTGAGGCAGGATTGCGGAGAGGTGTCAGTGCAGGTCTGAGGCCTGGGGCAGAGCCAGGATCTGCTGCCTGCATGTCTGCAGCCCTGCAACAGGCGCTGGTCCCGCAGGCAAGGGCATGCCAGGAGTAGATCGTGGTTCTGCCCTGGGCCCCAACCCTGCGCTGTCACCACCCCGCAATCGTGCCCTGCTATCCCAGAACCACCCATCCATCCTACTCCTGGACGCCACTCCTCACCTGCCCATGGCCCCATCCCATCCACCTAGCCGCGTGCCCTGTCCACAGGTCCTTAGAGACCCTGGGATCATCAGGCAGTGACAGCACAGGGCCAGAGTCACTGAGGGAGTTTTGGTGAGTTGTTGCAGGGCAAGAGGAAAGGGTGCTGACCTGGCCTCTGACAGCTCACCAAAACTCCCGAAGTGGTGCTTGGGCCCAAATAACTGCCCACCCCCGTATTAGACCTCAATGTCAGATCCTTTTTCATCACTGCCTCTGCAAATAAGCATTTGTTAAGGAGGACTTCTCCAAGATCCTCACAATGCATCTGTCTGGTCCTTACATGACCTACCTGCTGTAATATCCAGCTGGCTCCTAATTCAATAAAATGACAGGCAAAAATCACCCTTCTGCCTGCAGAAGCAGCTTGAAAGGTAGCAGGTTTCCCCTCTTCTCTTTCTTCCTGTGTCCCCGTCAGCACCGCTGTTGGAGCAGGGTGAGGCTGCGTGAACCCATGAAGCGTGTCTCGAGATGTGGCCAGTTAAGCCAGGAATAGCAGTGTGGGGGCACCTTCCCTCCGCTGCTGCTCTTTGCCTACGGTTAAGGCACAAGTCCCCGGGCACAGCACAGGAGACGCATACCGAGGGCTTTATATACCCTACCTTAATATTTGGCCTGGACCTTTTGTCTGCCAAAGAGCTGTCACGCCCTCCAAAAATCAAAAAGCCAACACTGCCGGCTGGACACGGCCAGGCTAGAAACCACGGCCTTCGCTAGGAAAGTGAATCATCTTTACGCAGACAAGGTTCTTTGGGTAAATGTGAGACCTTTCATCAGACCAACTAAAACAGCTGGGAAAATTGTTCTTGGCAAGCCCCCGGGTGCAAACGCCCATCTTCAGGCATGAAACCCCCACCTGCGCGCGTGGGGGGGGGGGGGGGGGTTTGTTTCTTTTATTGGAAAATGTTGCAGGTCCCAATCCCAAATCCACGAGTCCGACAAACACCTCCAGCTTCAGGTGCTTGCACAGCCGACATGCAGGCCCGAGCCCCCGAGCTTCGCTGGCCCTCAGCCCTAGGGTGGCAGGAGCCTGCCCTTTCCGTCAAGTGGGAGGAAAGCCAAGATGTTCCCAGTGGGAATGAAGGTGGCAGAGGGCCACTCTGCACAACCTCCACCCCGGGCCACGAAACCGGACCCTCACCCTGAGCTGGGCAAGGGGCGCTGAGCCGCGCAGGGCAGAGCGCAAGGGGACAAGAGAAGCGGGCTCGCAGCCCAGGCTCCGCCCGGAGCCACCGCCTCCTCCTCCTCC